>NC_056679.1:154772002-155049502 GCF_018350215.1 Panthera leo
TTCAGTTACCTGGTCTGTAGATCTTACTCAGATTTTGCTAATTTTTAAATTCACTCACTTTTGTATGTCTTTATAAATAATTCTATGACAAGTTGCCACACATAGATGACAGATTAGAGAGAGAGAGAGAGATCTTAAAGCCACCCCCACAATTGTTTCATTATGACGAAGAAACTCCTCGTGCTGTCCTTTTATCATCCCACACTTCCTGCCTTCTCTAACCCCTGGCAACCAAGTTTCTGTTCTACATTTCTTTGATTTTGACTCTTTTTTTAAAGAAAAACAAATTTCAATTCAAGACACAGCCTCGCAAAGATTTAATAATAATTCTTATCTATTTTTTTTTAATGCATGCAAAGCAGAGGGATTATAGATGGGTGTTTTGGAAATGGGTCACATAGATAACGAGAATTCATAACATTAAATTTTAAGTTCTGGCAAGAATTCACAGGAATATAACTTTGGTTTATTAAGTAGCCAAATATGGATTGTCATTGATTATTTGGCTTTCAGTTCATTTTCAGTTCATTTTTATGGGCCACCATCTCATACCTGTTACTGTCTTAGATGTTGGGAAGAGAAAACTTAAGGCAATATTTTCCATTTTTGAATAGGGAAAAAGAAACTACTTTGAAAAACAAATGGAAATCTTGTTGGACTTAAGTGAAATCTTTTATTTTTTTCAATTACAAATTTCTAGTAAGCCTATACGGCTAGAGTTTGAAAGTATTGGGTGAGGCAATGTTTACTCTTTTAATAAGCATGTATCTGAAATCAAAGAATGAAATGTCTTTCTTAAAGTTAGTAAATAAATCTTTAAATGACAGTTTTTAACGGTCTTAAGGCTATATCCCTGCATACTTATTAAATTAACATTCTCAAGGTTTTTCTTTCTCCTTCCCCAAAATGACAAGTTATTCATTTGGCTTGTATACTACATCTCTCTACCACCTAGATTCAACCATCAAGTACAAGTCATTTACGGTTTTGAACAGAAATGACATAAAATTGGCTTATTTTTCACAGCAAGAGTTGTAGGTAAGTTTGAAGGAACTGAAGCATGAAAGCACAGGGCCTAAAAGCAGAACGAGCTGTATGCAAATCTGGAGCAGTCCCTGCTAAATAGGACTAAATCCATGTGTACAAATGTACTTAGCTCTTGGGGTCAAGAACCTCAAAACCCCCTATCTTATCTCATCATTAATATTTACAAGGCTATGTGAGCTTTAGAATTTTAGCATTCAAATATCTGAAAGTTTACTTGGAATAGGAAGTCTTTCTTTTCTTCGTGGGAACATCTTCATTGAAAAAATAGTAGGCAATTTTCTATCCAACAATATTCAGTCCCATCACATATATTTTTAAATTTTTATTTCTTTATAATCTCACCTTTTCCCACAGAGAGTTTGAAGCAGATTCTAAGAAAAGACATTTAATGAAAAGTAAAAGAGAAATGGAACATCAGAACCAAGGAAAAGATTATGAAGATTTGTTGGTGATAAGGGTCAGCATGACTAACAAGATTATGCATGCTTAAAATTTGGATCTGAAGTTTCCAGCAGTGAAATCAAAATGGGAAACATAGTTATGTGCCCTCACTAAAAAGGAGGAAAAACTTTAAATTTCTCAGGTAGAAGCAAGATTCATTCTTGAGGCTTCTATGTGGAACACTATTCCCTCAAAAAAATGTATGGCAAACATAAACATAAATTTTATTTTGAACTTTCTTAAATGTCTTTTAACAAATATGATGACATTATAATAAAATACACATTTGTTAATATAGTTTCAGGGAAGATATCAAACATTCTCCAAAATAAGTTTCTAGCCAGTGCTGGAATCAGTGGGGCTGCAGATAGAAGGATCTTCCTCAAGGTGAGACAATGACAGAGCATCCCATGTTTAATCTCCCTGATCTGAAGTAATTTCTCCTAATTATGTACTCATCTGGTGGTCTAAAGTAATCAAGATTTTGAGTTAAAAGTATTTTAAGGAATGAGGGGCACCTGGGTGGCTCAGTTGCTAAAGCCTCTGACTTTGGCTCAGGTCATGATCTCGTGGTTCATGGGTTCAAGCTCCACATCGGGGTCTGTGATGACAGCTCAGAGCCTGGAGCCTGCCTCAGATTCTGTGTCTGCCTTTCTCACTGCCCCTCCCCCACTTGTGCTTTTTTTTTTCCCTCTCTCTCTCTCTCTCTCTCAAAAATAAATACACATTAAAAAAAAAATGAAGTATTTTAAGGAATGATTCAATGCTTCCCTGAACCTGACTTTTGAAAAGAGCTCAGACTGCCATAATTTTTCTGTTTAGCTTCAAAGCATATACATCTTAAAACAGGTACCAAAACTTTCTGCTGTTGAGTCATAATGATCTTAATTAATGTTCTAACTAGATTAGAAGAAATCTGACTACCATGCAAAAAAGAGGCATCTCTAAGCAAGAGCAGAAGTTTCTTCCAAATTGGGCGCCCAAAATATCACAATTTTTATATGTTGAAGTTAACTATTTCAGGGTGACAGTTCACCATTGCAGGAAGATAACATGGAATACCACACAACATAACTACAAAGTACCTAATCTGGAGTCCAGTGAGTTTTCTTTTTTCATTTTAATTCGCAACTTATTTTATTAGTTTATGATGGACTTGAAATTTACAAATTTATTCTTGGACGACTTTCTCTTTTCCAACTCTTGTGTTTCCAATGTTAATTGTATCGATAGTTCTGGATTTACATTCTTTTCATGTTGTAGATGTCTGAGACAGAAAAGCACTAATTAATTCATGTCTAGGAAGAAGAATGCATTTATTTATGTCTAAATGAAAAACAAAAGAGCAACTCTTTCACAAATAAATTCATCACATGGTGACAATACAAGATGTTCTTGCTTGATTTAGATACTGGGTCTTGAAAGAAGGTATCAAATAATAAGTGGCTCAAGTTATGTCTGAATATTGAAAACAAAACTTCCTTAAATCTGCTATTGACAGGAAGGTGACTTCTCTAAATTTCACTGGGAAGATTCCCTCTTGTTGAATGTCAATGAAGCTTCTGTTTGTGTGCTCTTGCAAGCAAATAAAGGAAGCATGATCTTTTCTACATCCAGGCCAGGTAAAGGACTCAGAAGACCTGTGAAAAAGAGCTATCTGTCTATGAAAGGGAAAAAAAAAATGGATGAAACTATCTTATTTTATCAATAACTTCAGTTAAACAAAGGCTAAACCCAACTCGTCTTGCCTATTCAGACGAGTTACTGGACGAATGAGCACGCAAATATTTTTTTAAATAAATGAATAAAATAGCTATTATCAGCATACATTCAGCTTAAAAAAAATCTAACCTTGAGCAAACACTACGTCTCTGTCATTAAGCCTATTTATTCGCTTCCTTTACTTTTGCTTTCCTCCACAAGCTTGATTTTTCTCAGTACCCTTTCTCTCTCCTTGGTTCACCTAGGAAGTAAAAGTAGTGATTGAGATATGCCATCCACAAATAAAATGACCTGACAATTTTTTTCTTGAAATCCCATAAATACGGTTTCAAGCCACTGTTCTACCACAAACTTTCAATTACTTTGAACAAGTTACTTTACCTCTTGGGCCCCAATTTCCTTGCCTGAAAAAGGAGATTAACATCTTAGGGCAGGATCTTGGGAAGAATCAGGTAACATGATCAAACTGCCTAGTGCCTAGTAGGTGCTAAATAAATAGTATTACAATCAACTTTATTTTTCAATTAATGCACTCCCTACTGGTGATTAATGAGCGAACAGTGCCTAAATGAAGTTGCCCTCCCAGTGGCAAAGAACTTAACTCCTAAGGTTAAGTTTCAGTACATCTCTCTTCTCCTCATAGAATTCATAAGGGGATTCTAAAAGCCTATTCAAGAGCTTAGTTCTTATCACGTAAACTCTTTTCCAGAAACAATTTTATACTGTAAGATTGAAGTAGCAGCGAGATGTGTTTGAGGGCAGGGGGCAGGAACAATAGAGAGGCACAAGGAATGTGAAAGACAATTTAGTGCTTCCTCCTAGCCTGCATTTCATCTTACCCTTTGCTGTCTATAGACTATTCATCAGCATTACCATGCACTGAAATCTCCTTTGAAATTTTAATCAATTTAACATTGGTGTATCTATAGATTAGATGAAATAACTTTTGCTGTCTCTTCAAGCACCTTTGTCATATGAATGGCTTACAGCTCTCATATTTCTCAATATGAATTTCTAGATATCCTTCTATTTCAATCTTGTTTTCAAAGGACAAGGTGGAAGATGACAATGGTAATGAAGATTAACTGAAAGACTAATTATTTAGTCACTGGTGGGGGGATGAGGCATACAGCTAAATCTTTCTGTCACGAATATTCATAACTAGTTCAGTTTAAATGCCAGATTTATGAGAGCAAGTGATCCATCTCTATCACGCACCGGATGCTTTATTTAAGGTAGGTTCAGATGAATCTTAATTTTTCATGCAAAGCTATTCCCTGTATATCAGTCCTAAAACACTGCTCTCTTTCTACTTCCCTCTGTGTCACGTCCTACTTATACTTAACCACAGACGTGTAGATTGTCTTAAATGATTATTATATATTAGGAATCTCTGTATTTTTTCAACATGCACAAAACAGTCGTATTTTCCTCCTTTTAATCTGACAACAGCTCATGTGATTGGTGACAAGTTTGTGTGCCTTAAAGCCAACAAGAATAGATTGCTAATTAGTAGATTTAATTGCATAAAGAAGGTACATTATTTTAGTCCTACTAACATTTTGATACTAGGAGTATTTCAACTGTAGCATATACCTAGTATTAAATTAGCACATGATTTAAATGCTGAGTTGGCCATAGTAAGTTAATGTCACAACTAATGTAAAGAAGCCTTAATTGTAAACATGTCCTTTGTCAAGTGTGTATAATTATATACTATGCCCAATTAAAATGATGAACACATCAATTGAGAAGAGTTTTTCTTCCTATGGTTAGATAAGAGTTTTTTTCCCATCTCAGCTAATAAAAACAATAAATGAAAATGATTCAAGGAAATAGCTAGGTTATATGTAAATAAAAATGAAAACTTAAAAGCTTAATATTTGAAGGAAATTATCTGTTGCTTGAATGTGCATTCTAGACCAGCATATTCTCTAAAGCCATGAACTTTCCAGTTATTACAGATAGGAAGGTCAGTATTTTGACCTTTCCCTTCAGTTGATTTTGAAGCATTGCTGTAATGATAAAATGGAATATCTGACAATTCTAACAAGTATTTTTTTCAGGTAATTTGTTCTTAAGTAAAGGAGAAAGATCTCTAATCTGATATTTAATTAGGACTCATCAAACACAATACAAAGTTTAACTTAACGCTTGGTTTTTCCTTGGCCATGTGCCATTTAAGTTTGGGATACTGGTCTAGCTATTAAAAGTTGCTTACAATATGTTTATCAACTGTAATGACGAGCAAAATAATTCACGGTTTTGCTTAGTGTATAAATCTCCCTAGGCCAAAGAAAGTATTACTGTGTATGGGGGCACCTGGGTGGCTGAGTGGGTTAATCATCCAACTCTTAGTTTCAGCTGAGGTCATGATCTCAAGATTCATGAGTTCAAGCCCCGTGTCACCAGCATGGAGCCTACTTGGGATTCTCCCTCTGTGCCCCTCCCCCCTCGTCATCTCTCCGTCTCTCTCTCAAAATAAATAACATTAAAAACAAAAGTACTGCTAGGACGTCTGGGTGGCTCAGTTGGTTAAGTGTCCAACGTCAAATGTCCAACTTCAGCTCAGGTCATGATCTCACGGCTCATGAGTTCGAGAGCCTTGTCAGGCTCTGTCCTGACAGCTTAGAGCCTGGAGCCTGCTTCAGATTCTGTGTCTCCCTTTCTCTCTGCCCCTCCCCTACTCACACTCTGTCTCTCTCTCTCCTCAAAAATAAACATTAAAAAAATTTTTAAAAAAAGTATTACTATGTATGGATTGTGGTCTGCTAAAACACCAGGAGTCTCTGTAAAACTGTTACTCCAATTCACTGTGACATGCCCATTGTTTAGCAAGTTGATGCCCACAAAAGATATTTGAAATAAGACAAGACTTTTATTATGGGATACCTCTTCTCTCACCATTTACCCAATACTTTCAAGTTTCTTTATGCTCTCTGACTGTTCCCAATGAATTAACTCTCCTTCATAACTCTAACAGCCTCTCCAGGTCTACCCCCCCCCCCCCCCCCCGCACTTCTGGACATGGCATTGCTTTCCTCCTCCTGGGCTTGTGGCCAATATGTACATTGATAATTGACCACAATGTTTTTTCCTACTGAGCCTCCACATGGCTTAAGAATTTTTCTCAAACTTGCACTCCAATATGACATCACTATTAAATAGGAATCAGCATTGACAGATGAAATTTATATTCATCCTTTCCCCTACACCAAGTAGTAGTGGAAACATTAGACAGGTGGAGGGGATTCAGAGTATGCATTCATTGTGTTTTAATATCTCTGAAAGAGGTTGGTTGGTTACAAATAAAGCTCACCTGAATACATGCTGTTCAAACATTCCAAATCTTTTATGGATTATTGGGGGAGAGGGACAGGAAGGCAGGAAGAAAGAAAGGAATTAAGAAGTTTTTGGAAAGATTGTGCTTTGGGGTTTTATGTCAGTTTCCTTCAGTTGCTGTAACAAATTAACAAAATTTTGTGACTTAAAACAATGCAAAATATTTTCTTCCAGGTCTGGAGGTCAGAAGTCTGAAATGGCTTTCATGGGACTAAAATCAAACTGTTGACATGATTGTGTTCCTTATGGAGGCTCTAGGGGATACTGTGTTTCCTTGTCTTTTCTAGTTTCTAGAGACTGTTTGTATTCCTTGGCTCATAGTTCTTTTCCTTCATCTTCAAAGCCAGCAAGGGTTGGTTGAGTTTTCATATCCAATCACTCTAGTCTCCTGCCTCCCTTTTTTACTTATAAGGACCCTTATGGTTACATTGGCCTCATGAGGATAATCCAGGATAATCTGCCCAAGATCCTTAACTTAATCACATCTACAAAGTCCCTTTTTACCACAAGATAATATATTCACAAGTTCTGGTAATCAGGATAAGGACATCTTTGGGGAGCCATTATCCTTCCTACCATAGTCTACATCTACACAGCAACAACAAAAGAAATAAATCAGGGCAAAGAGATTTAAATACCTGTGGTAGAGGAACTGTACTTCCTTAACTACCTCTGCCTCTGGTCATTTTTCTAGCAACGTACTATATTGTAGTTGAGAGCAGAAAGGAGGGTACATCATGCCTGGATTGAACTAAATCTTGTCTATTAATTTACTAATCAATGTGTCCCTAAGAGGCAAGTCACTTAAATCCCTGAGCCTCACTGTTTACACCTGGAAAGAGGATGATAAACATAGGCTTGTCTCAAGGGATTCTTTCGAAGATTATACGCTATAGTCCATGCAAAGTGCTCAGTAAAATCCTTGAAATACAGTAATTGTTGCTTCATCTTTCTTGGAGCTGTCCCTTAACATACACCATATCTCACAAACTACTGTTAAATCAATGTTGTATGAATGATCTTGCCAATGATATCACTATTGGATTTATTTAATGATGCAGTTTCCTTTGATTCTTCATTATATAGCATAGGAAGTAGCTGAGAATTGCTAAACTTTAGCACTTCAGTCATCACTGCAAGCTCCATACAATGAAAAGAACTGCATATTTCACTCCACTCTAGTCACTGCCTATCTGGGAAACTAAACAGGAGGTCAGAGGTACTCTTAGATGAACCTGACCATTCTTAATGGAGTTAAACTTTACGTTTTTAAGATGTGATTAAACATTGGTAACTGAGATGCGGTCTTCATATTATTACTTGAGACCTTATGAAAGCTTTTTTTCATTATAGGTGGCATTAGCCAGTCAATATTCATTTAGCTAGCTAAAGCTTTTAGAGTTCATGCTTCAGTTTCTTTCAAGATGACATTTTTTATATGACATCCTGTTCTAGGAAGAAATTTTTGTTTTGACATGTACAATTAATATTTAAAAACTGGATGGAATAAAATTAGCACCTCGATGGCACCAAGGCAAAGCAAATCAAGGGAGGGGAAAAGGAACATCTTGCTTGTCCCTAGACAAGCTAGAGATTAGCTCTAGTCTAGTGACTTTTCAAATTGAAAAAAATTTCTAACTTTCTTCATCTAAGCCTTAATGTATGCAATTGCATTAAAGCATTTTAGAACAGATAACCAGATCTAATTTTACTTCATGCTTTACTCTCAAACCTTAAATGCCAGCTCAAGGAACCAAAAAGGGCATGGTTTTGGAGGGCAGTAAGGGCAGTATATCAAACAATTATACAGAACTACTCTATGGGATAAAAATAATGGAGTTTCCAGAGCGGACCTGGATCCGATCCAAATACATCAATGTCTATACATCCTGTTGTACTTCACTGTGTTTTATCTCTTTCAGCAAATCAAACCTACATTGTATTCTGATATTAAATGTTTGTTTCCTAGAGGTTATTTTAGGGTTCTCAGTTTTTGAAATGCTACCAGTAATTTGAATTAATTTCATTTCATTCAAAAAAAATCATCAAAAAATAATAAGAAGAAATGTCTCAGAGACAAGAAGATATGTTGTGTTGTTTCAAGGTTTTCACACAGAGAAAAAAATACTCCATTTTTCATTCTGCAGTTAAAATGGAGGAAATTTCCTCAATATTTTCTAGACCTGGAAATTAAACTTAGAAGATCTTTGTCCAAATGATTTTAATGATAGTGTACCAACATGAAAAAAAAAGGTGTTAAACTATTTCTATATAATATTCACCTGATACAGGAGAAAAAAACCCACCTTGTTATTTTGAGTTGATACACTATCTGATAGACTTTTCAAGGATTTAAGTGGTAATGTTCCTGATAACTCTAGAGTGCCAAGTGTTGAAAGCTCTTACCATCTAAAATAAAGATGTTAAATTCCAATCACTTAATATGAAACTGGATTCCCAGAAAGGAAATCTATCCAAATAACTTTCAAATTTATTGTATTTGACCCTAGTGAATCTGATTTTGTAAGACTAATGGCAATATAATTAAAATGGAAAACCTGACATATATAAGCTACTAGAGAATACAAGTTAAATATAAGTAGGTTGAACTAAGATTACTCATATTAGTAGAAAGAACATTAGTTACTAGAAATTTAAAAAGTTTTTTTTTTCTCTAGAAAGGACTAAAATTAAGATGAAATTATTTGTGTAAATAATTATATATTGTTAATAAATAAATTATACACACATTTTAAAAAAAAATTTTAATGTTTATTTATAATTGAGAGACACAGAGAGACAGAGCATGATCATGGGAGGTGCAGAGAGAAGGGGAGACACAGAATCTGAAGCAGGCTCCAGGTTCTGAGCTGTCAGCACAGAGCCTGATGCAGGGTTCAAACTCACAACCTGTGAAATCATGACCTGAGCCGAAGTCAGACGTTTAACAGACTGGGCCACCCAGGAGTCCCTACACACACATATTTTTAAGAATTTGACTAAATTAGAAAGTGTAATTAGAAAGTGTAAACAGAAAATTCTAAGTGAAATTAGAAAGCTAAGAGCAATTTAGGGAAATCACATTGTCCACTATTTAAAAATAATTATTTGATGTCTGTGTGCCAATGGCCAGAGATGGCATATAAGAACAAGGGTAATACAATTGTTCTTCCTATTTAGTAGAAAAAAAAATCTCATTGATCATGGAACTTTTTCCTACTATTTTATGTTTTCTAAGCAACTTACTACTCATCTATTAAGTTGGTGCATGAGATGAAAATTATTTCTCATCCCTGAAATCAATTATCCCAAAAACAATTGCCTAAAAACCAATTGTTTTTCTTTTAATGTTTGGGCATTCACTTTGGATTGTTGCCAGTAAATAGAAATGTTATAGAAATGTTATAGAGACAGAAAGGTAAGAATCCTGCCTGAATGCAGCTTACATGACAATTTGGAGAGAAAGACCATTAACTAATTAATCAATAAGCAAATAAAATACACATCTTGTTAGATTCTGATATATATCAGGGAGAAAAAGCAGAGAAGGGACATCTGGTTCCATCTCTAAATGAAATGAGGTAAAGAGATTAGAAGTTGTCATTCCATCTTCAGAACAAGAAGAAGCTGGGCAAACTGAATATTAATGACTTTTTTGACCCGTCAGAGACCTGAGATCATAAGGCAAATTGTCACCTTGAAATCTGTTTTGAAAGATGTTTCCAGAGAGATATAGCAGATGAGAGGTACTAATGTAAAGCAGAAGTCAATGAAGTCTCAAGCTAGTAAAAGCACTTAAATAATAATTTTGACAAATGGATAGAGTCTGAGTGTTAAACTAAGATTCCTTAGAGGCTCTGGCAGAGGAAGAACAATAACCATTGTGAAATATATCTAGCACCTTCTCCATAACAAAGGACTGCTATCCAGAAAAGAAGACATTGCCAGAGCTCAACTCCAAAGCCTTATTCCAGCAGTAGGAAGGGAATTCATCCCCATCCCATCTTCTCTAGCCTTTGTATCTAACCTCAGGAGGGAAAAAAAAAATTAGTCACAGGGGTCAGGGCTTCAAGGAAATAGATGGTGGGCACTGCAGTGAGCGAAGAGAATAGAGGACAATGGGAGGGATAGTTATGCCACTGGAGAAACATCTGTGAAGGATGCATCCCCCAAACACACACCCATTAAAAGACTGTAATTTAACGTGAAGAAAATAAAAGATTCCCTCTCCCATACTTTAGGACCACACCAACACAGCTCTAGTAAAATCATAATGGATTACAGCTAAAAGATCCACAAGATTCAGACTGTACCTGAGGAGGAGAACAAAGGAAAGCCCTAAAGCAAAGAGGAGAAACAAATACAAGGATACTATAGGAATTTGAAGTCTTTGACACTTATAACTACAGCATGCATTAAACAGAACTCCTAGACAGATTACCATAAATCCTCACACTAAAGGCTTACTTACCTCAGTAGCTACTACCTAATCCAACATTCCAGCTCTCAAGAAACATTACAAGGCATGCTAAAAAGCAGGGGAAAAAACCCCACGGTTTCAACAGAGAAAGCAATCATCACAAACAAGTCTGATATAGATATTGGAATTATCAGACAAGGAATTTCAAATACCTATGCTTAATATGTTAAAGGCTCTAACAGAAAAAAAGCAGACAGCATGCAAGAAGTGAAAGGTAATATAACGAGAGATGGATACTCTAAGGAAGAAACAAAAAGAAATGCTAGGAAAAAAACCCCACAATAACCAAAATGAGAAATGTTTTTAATAGGCACAGGACAGCTGAGGAAAAAAAAAAAAAAGTATCAGTGAACTTGAAGGTATGTCAGTAGAGACTTCCTAAACTGAAATGCAAGAGAAAAAACAAGAATAATAATAATAAAAAGAACATCCAAGAACTGTGGTACAATATCATAAGTTTAACATAATTATAGCTGGAATGTCAGAAGCAGTATAAAGAGAAAATAGAGTAGAAATATTTGAAGAAATAATGGCTGAGAACTTTTCAAAATTCATGTAGATACAAACTCCACAGATCCAGAAATCTCAAAGAAGCAAGCAGAACAAAAACTCTATGCCCCCCAAATGCAAACCTCAGCATATTATAATCAGTCTTCAGAAAAACCAAAACAAAGAAAACCTTGAAGGAAGCTTCAGTTAGAGGTAGAATTCCTTGTCTGGAGAAGAACAAGGGTAAGAATTAAGTGACTTCTCAGCACAAACTATGTAAAGAACAAGAAAAGAGAGTCAAATATTTAAAATGGAAAAAATCCAACTAACCAATCTACCATTTTATATCCAGCAAAACCATCCTTCAAAATACAAAAATAAAGGCTTTCACAGACAAACAAAACTGAGGGACTGTCTCACCAGAAGACCAACCTTATAAAAAAAATGAGAAATTAGTTCTTCATGCTGAAGGAAATTTATGTAGGTTTAAACTTGAATCTACATTTAAAAAGAAGAGTACTAGAGAAATAATAAATGAAAATAAAATGGAATCTTATTTTTCTTATTCTTAATCGTTCTCAAAAAACACCTGCTTGTTCAAGGTAATTATAGTAACAATGCATTGGGTAATCATAGGCTATGGATAAGTGGAAAGCATGACAGCAATGTATGACAGCAGAGACTTTAAAGCCCTGCCAGGTAATTCCAACACTTAAGTCATCTTTTCATGTGTATTTCTTGATTTAATTCTCCCATGTGAGCTGAGATTTGTGTTCTTCATACGCCAAGTGATTTTTGTTGTATTGTGTTTGTTCTAAATATTACACTATGAAACTTTTGGTCTTGTTCATATTCTATGAGAATGTTTATCATTTTCTTTTAGCCTTCTGTAGGCTGTGTTCCCAAGGTTAGTTCCATTTTCAAAGCATCTGCAGTGCTGCCTTTTCAATCTTGCCTTTGCATGGCCACGTGGTCAGTCTGGGACTTGATGAGTAATCTTCTCCTTAACACCATTGTCAAAGTTTATGGTATGCTAATTATGATCAGATTCATGTTTTACATTAGTGAGGGGGTTCTCCCAAGAATTAATAAACAAAATTATTGATTTCCCTAGATATTTCCTCTCTATATCACTGGTACTTTCCAGTGGTACTGGGTTTTGCATTTTGGTCTTCTGCTAAGAAATTACCTTCTTTTGTGATTGCACTGCCTCCAGGGCCACGTGGCAGAAGGACGGAAGGAGAGGGGGAAACATCAACACTTTGATACCACCCTCTTGGAGATGCAGTTCCACCAAAGGGAAAAGAAGTTTCCCTTGCCTCAGTTTTGGCTGCAAGATCAACTGGATATGGAATGCAATAGAAGAGGGCAAGAGGAGAGGAAAAAAAATCAAGAGATTTCCCTTACTCTCTCTGGAGCTTTAGGGGTTACCTTTTCTGTTTCTCAAACCGGAACTAAAGGGTTTCTCCTTGACATCTATGATCTGCACCATAATGCTCACTTCCAGGTTTTGGTTTGCATTGTGCTCAGGCCAATAGATACTAGAGGGAAAACATGGTAAGTTCTGTTTAGTGGTACCTCAAATAATCCTGGTGTTCCTCCCTTTTAGGCCTGCTGCTATTTTATTTTTCAGTACTCTCAAATGCTACTCATGCAGTGTGTGGAGTTTTGATAACTGCATTCAGTGAAAGGGAAAGTTTTGCACGTGTTTACTCCATCTGTACTGAACTGGAGCCATCTTTTCTTTAGTTAATACATTTCAGGACAGTGTTAAGTCATCATTAAACTTCAGTAATTTCTTTTTTACATTTTATGAAGTTTATTGGGGGCATATAGATTGACTTCATTTGGAATGGAACAATTTAGAAGGATGAAATTTAACCTGATGACATACTTGAAACTCCACACCAATCTGATTAAATAATGTGGAATACTTTCTATGAAAGATTGTCTCCTCAGTTCCTCAACCCCCAAGACTGCCTTCTTTCATACAAGCTTATTTCCCAAGTATATGTTGGAGCCTTCAAAAATGAACGCTAGGAAGAGGGAACTTCACAGGTTCTAATCCCAAAATAATTCTACTCTTTTTTTTTACTTTTAAAGAATAACAAGCAAACCACTTAATTTCTTTTTCCTCTCAACTTCTACCATTATTCGTTTTCAATTATTTTCTTTTGTGTTAAATTTGAAGTAAGTTTTAGAGATGTTTCTCTGGATAAAAAAGAATTCAGATGGGCACTAAACAAAAATAAAGAAGTCATTATGGTCAGCACCTGATGACATTGTTTTTGCTCATATCAGGAAATAAACATATTGTTAGACTGAGAAATCCATTAGAAACTTTAATTCCAAGGATTTAATGCATCATCATTCTTTTTTTATATATCTCAAGTTCATATATCAGTTTTTATTTTTGTGTGTATTTTTTTGATCCCAGAAAGTATCTTAGTCTATCCAATCTAATCTGAATTTTACAGAAACTACATTTTAGAATGGCTACATAATGTGGCCAAAATCATCTAGATATTAACAAAAGTGAAACCAGATTTCGGATCCTTTAACACCAGTGATACAAGTCTCTCCACACAACATTGTGTCTCTTAGAAGTTCAAGTTTGAGGAAGTTTACTTATATCATTAGTGTAAAATTTTTCAGCATCATTTCTTCTATGAATAAAATTATGACTATATATTTATCCTCATGATTATGACTAGATGTTGGATTTTCTTAGGGAACTCAATATATACATAGAAGAATAAATGATATGGTGTGCCTGACTCAGGGAAATGCTAATAACTCAGGTTTAATCAATAAATACATTAAAGCATCTACTGATCCTGCAACAAATTCCATACATAAAGTCGCCCGACATATTCATTAGATGAGTTAAATGAGAGCATACCTTCTAATTTGTTTTCATATTTAATTATCCATTTATTCTTTTGATTCATAGGCAGTAATTTTATACTGTTGATTCCCTCTTGACCTTGTGCTTGTAACTGAATCCGGAGATCTGGCTTGTGGCCCAGGAATATGTAGAAAATTGTTTATATTAGCAGCAAGCAGCCTTGAGCTGCACTGCTTTGATTTAACGTTACAACTGTACTAAAAGTAGCATAGCTTTCCCATGTACTCTCTATTCTGTTCGAATCCCTTGTCATTATAACAGATGTTTGGATTATTGTTCTGTAAACTATGTCAGAATTTCAATCTCTAGTATCTGTTTATTATTCTCCAAGGGCGATATTACAAATGTTCCCATGCACAGTTAATACTTATAAAACAGTCTGTCTTATTTCTCATAAAAAAAAATCTTGCCAGAAAGTTTTCATTAATCAGAGGAAATATACCTAATTTGGAGAGGAGTGTCTTAAGCGCATAGGAGGAAATAATTCCAGCTAAAATAGGGCAACATTTCAAAAATGATTCCCATCATTAAAAAAAAAAAAAAGTTACAGCTTCTCTCTTAAGTCTGATGAGATACAGATTTTTAAAAATTTAATTAAGTTTATGTATAGCTAAAATTGAAATCTCATAATTAAACAATTTTATTCTGATATTGAGATATAATTTCTATTATTGTCTTTGAAAGCCATATCTGCTGATAAAACTTCATGGTTTTGAAGTGTACAGTGTTAACAAAAATAAAATAATTATTGGAATTAAATAATTCGAAGCCTAGATACTCAAAAAGAGATCAGAGATGTACGGGGACAACATCACTGTTTAAAATTTGTGCTTGCGGAGAAAACCTTATTACCTTAAAGAAAAGACAAAAAGAGGGCTACTGACAGCTTTTTAAAATACATTTGTAAAGCCTGAACTATTAGTTTCCTCCTGTTGTTTGAATGAGTTATGGCAGCTTTTACAAGGGCATGAAATAAGATTTCCTAAGGTAACAATCCAATTGGATGTTGATGAAGAACACGGTCTTTGATATGTCATTTGTTTCTCCTTTACATTTTTATATTTTAATTCTTGTTCAAAAGAGAATTGGTATCTTCTAAATAGAGCCCACGTCAGATAAAGGAGCATTATGCCCGCTTATTACAAGAGACGTAAGCACACTAATACTCTGAGGAATAATCTGACTGTGATTCTAGAAAGCAAGGTTTGTAGCCAAGTAAGAAATGTTTATATGAAAATAATTTGCTTCTCTTATTTACCTCACATACATTTTTGTCTTTCATGTTGGATCCAATTTTTAGCCTTTCTTTCTTTTGAATACAAAAATGGCATACAAAACAGAAGAGGAGAGAGGAGCCTCCTCTTTGGAAATGATTTAGAAGGTGAGTGACAGAAATCTTCTGGGAAATAAAAGGAGAAGGGAAGGGAGAGTTTAAGGAAAAGGGTCAATTAACTACTCCATCAGCCCCATCGAAAATGGTGCTGTGGCTTTTACTTCATTCATTTTGCCTTAAAGACTGGACACAGCTAAAATAGGGTTCCGAGTCTGCAGGAATACCAATGTGCATTACGTTTGCATTTAGGATTTTAAAAAACGAAGGGAAAAAAACACACACACACACAAGGTCAGCTTCGGAAATGATGAATGCCTTTTTGCTGAAAGCTGTACTGAACGTCCTTGAGTTTAATCAAAACTATTTGTTTTTAGTCAGCTTTGCTGTTGTCTCTTTTACTCTTGTCCACTGATAGCTTGACATTAATGACATCATAAATCATGTGAAGTGGCGGCTTGGGTTTGGTAGCATTTCAAGTGTTTGTTGAGATGTCCTGGACTATCTGAGGAGCTGGTGCAAGGTTGGATATCATCCTACACTGAATCTTTAGTTTATGGCATGATTTGGTCAGTAAAAGCACAGAGTGCATTATTACCGTGATGGGCTTTCATTAAGGAATGCCTAGCTCTTCGTTAAATGCATACTTCAGAAAGAGGTTATTGAATGGGTGGATTTATCTTTAATTCTGTTTCTTAAAATTTGTCAGGCCTGATTTTAAAATCCCACATTAAAATAAAGACCTTGTCCTCTGTACCCGTCAATTCCTATGGTCATTCAATACTCTTAAAGTAAAGCATAAAAGTCCACTGATTCGCATTGTTCCCATTTGCACGCTTAATTGAGTGCACACTCAAAGGGCACACTTAATTGAGAATTGAACAACGTGTACAGTTGAGCAACTCTATCAGTTGCACTTTTAAAAGGCTCTTGTTAAGCAGAAAGCATCATCTAGAAATGTATTCTTTGAAAAATGTCTAGCTTTTATCAGTTTTTTGTTTCCGAATGATTTCACTGAATTATTCTATGTTTTATAGCTTGTTATCTGTGTGACTGTTCTTAAAACATGTTTTTCATTATCATTGTACTCTACTGTTAAGAAAGAAAAGATTATTCTTTATTATTTATTTAATGGTATTGTGTTATAGTACAAATATGTATATATCATATAATATATATATAATAAGAATAAGTAAACCATTTTAAACTATATAAGAAAGAAAGGATTATTCTTTATTATTTATTTAATGGTATTGTGGTATAATACATATATATATATATACTTATATATATATATATAAATATATATATATATATAATAAGAATAATAAGTAAACCATTTCCTTAATTATCAGGCCAATACATTAACAAGGTAAAGGGATTCCCTTTTATCTAAGGCAGCTGGCCAAAAGAGATGCCTTTTCTTTAGTCATGGAGAAGGACATCATATTAAAATGTGCATTGCTTATTGCAAAAGAGCACTTTTCATAGTATGGAGATAGTTCAGTCAAAATATACACATACTTGTCCAGATTTTAACAGAAAAGGCAGTTTTTCACCTGCATTCAAAGTGGATCAAAATCACATCATTGCTACATAGTTCCAGGACAAGAAACTGATTAGAACAACATCAAATAAAATCAATCATTTGATGACTTGGATAATTTAATCTTTTGATTTTACACTGAAATTGCAGGGGGAAAAAACATATTATGTATAGATTTAAGTACAGATTCCTGAAACTATCTCCCTAGACACTTATTATCTATTTTATATGAATGCTAAGAAGTTATTTTCTCAAATATGCACAAGTTTAAAAAAATACTTACGTGGAAATTATATAACTTGATACAGTATGAAAAGATATTTCCCTTTTCTTAAGCAAGATAGATTTACAATATGAGTGAGTTTAAACAACATTCGCTTCTTGCTTCAAATAAGATTGGCCCCTGTTGTAAAGAAGGATTTCTTTCTCTGTGACTCAAATGGTACAAATAATTATAAGAATAAAGCTAATCACAGGTGAGCTCAATGTAATAAGGGCAATATAGTTCAATTTGTTGTGACATATACCTCAGCTTTATGGGTTTCTTGTCAAACCTAAAAGAATATTAATATGAATTTTTAAACTACTGTATAATTGTAAGAAATGTTCAAAATATTGTTATGTGGTCTCATGGTGTCTTTCACTGTTCTGTATGGAAAATACTCTTACGGAGGACAGCACACTCATTGCCACCAAAACTTATCCTCCTTTCTGCATATCTGTCCCCCCCCCCAAAAATAAAAATGACAAGGCTTCTTTCTTTCTCTCACTGAGTACTTAATAGTGTTCACTTTCTTCCACTCTATACACGATAGAATGAGGCAGTCAGTAATTTTCTGCAGACCCTAACTATGTGCTATAGGGAAAAGAACTAGGTTTTTCCTGATCTCTTCTACTCCTCATTTAGATACACCAAATAATTATGGTTAGCCTAGGAACAGACATCACAAATATTAGCTTGCTTCAAAAACAGAGTGCACATCCTCAGTCAGACAGGCAATGCTTGGATCTCCTGGCATGCAGAGAGAATCACTCACATGATTGGCCTCAAAAAAGTGACCTTGGACATCTGAGTGTACAATGTTCAGTTTTCTGCATTGACCTATCTTTAAAACATTTCTCACACATCAAATATATACTTAGCAGATTTCCTTTTCCCTATGAACAAAAATAACATTATTCATTCGTGGGCAAATAATGCTTTCTTAGTAAAACAAGGAAAATGTTTGCACTTTTATTAATGAAGAGCAACATCAATTTGATTTATTGCTTTCGTTTACTTAAGGGTTGATACTAAAGAATTTTGCTTTCTGAAACTTAATGAGAAAAACTGACAGAACTACTTGGGCAATCTACCTCACCCAAAACCATTCCTCTGGAACAGGGAAGCTCATGCTTGTATACACACCTATTTACACATACTTGGACAATGCGTGTGTTTATTGATACACACAGTTATGCCAAGAGCAAACAATATGGCTGTGCTGGATTAAAAGTTCCATTCATCCTAAAGATTGTCATTTTAATTTAAGCTCCTTTGGAAGCCTGATGAAAAATTCTAAACTCTCAGTCTATTCCACGATGAGCCAAACTCCAGGTCATGTATAAATAGTGGATGATGGTAATTACAGTGAAGGATCTGAGGTACTATTTATTTCTAACTAATAGCACCCATCAACTTGTTATTAAAGCCCTCTGTCTGGATGCTGAGCTGACTTATCTTACAACTAATTGTCTTTACAAGGAATCATGAAGTATATATAAAGTTTGGTAAGTAAAATCATCTAATTTGACAAGGGACAAATTAAAATGAAAGCATTTGTGTCATAAAATATACTACAGCAGCTTGGTTTCACGAGTGTCAAACGCAATTTCATAAATACACTGCCATAAACATCTTCTGACGAACTTTTTTCTTATGTTAAGATGAAATTTATAAAGAAAAGCACCATCAAAAATTTTAAAAAGTGTTTAAGGAAGGGGAAGGACCCTTATTCTTTGATTTATTACTCTAAAATGACAGTGCAGATTAAAGGGGACTGCCACAAGCAGAGGTCATTCAAAGGCATTCTTCTTGTATAGTTACTCAAGTAAATCAAGTACAGAAAACTTACTTCCATTCTCTAAGAGAAACAAAGTTGAATCAGGCAGATAATTACATTTAAATGTACTCCATAGAAAAATTCTCCTTCATCGGATTTTCTCCCTATTGTGTTTCTACCTTAATTTTATTTGCATTCAAATTTATTCTTCAAAACGAAATACTAAACACTAAATCTGGCCTATTAGCAACTGATGGAAAGCAAGCAAGGATTGCTATATTGCTTTGGATATTCATAGAAAGTAGGTCCGCCACATAGAGTAGAACAGGTTGTTTACTGTACAAGAACATCTAACAATAGCTGTCAGAAGGCATGAAACCTAGCTCCCACTCCATGTGCCCCAGCAAGATGTTTCTGTATTTTAGACAAAGACAAAATTTCACCAAACTGGACATCCAGAAGTCTGTATTTGTCTAGAGGGGGTGACTTTTTCTACTTTGACATATGGTACATATGGATTATCAGAGGCCTTTGTGGAAAGTTCGTTGTTTCATTAGTTTAAAAAAATAAAAATAAACAGGAGTTATAGCCAATCTCAAAAGCGAGTTTAAACTTGTTTGAAGTAAGGGGAAAGCCTCACCTTTAAGTTACACAGAACTAGGAAATTTTGGAAGGAATGTCTTCCATAACTGCCTAACTTATAATGATGAGCCAATGCCATTTCCCCTTACCAAGGCCTCTTAACCAAAATGGTTTTACTATTTTGCAACTCTTTGCCTTTTTATGATAATAGTATTTGTGTTATATTTAAATTCTTTCCAAATGTTCATGTATAAATGAGTTAATAGCTTATCCGCATCCATACTTGGGCTTCTGATACAAAGTCACTTACTTCTTCTCTCATTGTCACAAAGATTAAAAATAAAACTGAACTAAGAAAACCTCTGTGGGAGAAGAGAATTTCTAGAATTTGCCAAAAATTTCAAAATGAAGCATTGAAGAACATGCTTTGCCTACTTCCTTACGTTATTGATGTATTAGTGCTAATCTTGCACTAGGTCAGGGTTAACCCCCAAGAATAAGCTATTGAGCTTTGTAATATCTTTGTGGTCCTTGTCAATAATAGTGTGGCTGTGATTCTGGTTTCCCAGTCTCAATCTCCAATACTGTTTTTGTAATAAATACAGCAAAATAAACATGGGTAGTTACCAGGCCCTGTATAAAGTACTTTTTGAAAGTTAATTAAATTTTTATTGACCACCTACTATATAAAGACATTTGGAGTAAAAAAAAAATGGTTTTATTAAGAGTTGATTTTATAGATTTACCTATCCTTCCCTATCACATGAAGAGATGTCTAACACCAATATAGTTTCAGCTCTATTTTCTTATGATAATCTCTCATACTCAATGATATAGATGTAGAAAATTATGTTTTCTATGGGAAACATTGGATATTTGAAAATCATCTCTAAAAATACAGAAACCTTTTATGTATTTGCTTATCTTCAGAGTGCTAGTGAATAACAGAAAATCACAAGAGGTATATGACGTATGGACTCCAAAGCAGTATTTTACTATAAAAGCATGGAACCCTGCTGGCATATGTAATTTAATGTGCACCATGCCTCCCCTAATTCAATCAGGTCTCTACATCCCTTCTTTTATATTCCAATTGGATTTCATGTGCTAAAGCCATCAAGATTTTCAGGATGAAATGAATGCTTGTATTAATCCTGCAATTTCCATTTAAAACACAGCATCGATTTGATTAATAAGGTTTGATGCTGAATAATTATATGGCAAATATGTAGGCTATAGGAAAACCACAGATGTGACCACCAGCAAAAGCCTTGTGGGAGAAGGAGGTCAAAGGGAAGCAATGGCCATGACTGAGGTGATGAATTCTTTGGCTTTTCTTTTATGCAATTAACAAGCAGGGCTTCTATTAATTTGCCACCTCCAGAGCCTTGACTGGTCAGATGTGTCTGGGTCAAGGGTCACAGGGGCAGAGTAGGGGTCAGCATCACAGCAGCCCTGAAACAAAATGGGAAAACTAAAGAAATCTAAATGATATGGCTGAGTATACATTCTGTAGTAGGGAAGGGATAGGACGAAGTGCATCTCCCTCACGTTAAGACTGCTGTTTTAGAATAATAAAAATGTTCTCTGCACATTTAATTCAAAGTAATCAATCTAAGGTGCAGTGGTTGAGCATCCAATAAAAGAAAATCAATGTGGTCTCTACAAGGAAAGACAAACAATGCTCGCTTTTACTAAAGGGATTATAGGTTAACATTTATTCAGTGTATTGTAATCTGATGTCAAGTGGTATAAAATCAAGCCAACAATCCATTACCACCCGTTATAGGCTAGGTGCTGATCTCATGCAAATTGACTTTTCGTAGAACTTATTAAATCATTTCTGTGTTCTAGCTATGAAACATTTTTCTATAGTGGCTGGATTCAGTAAATTTAATTTCACCTCTCAAATGAAAGTATATCAAAAAGACAAATATTTGTCACTTCAAAATTAAGGTTTTTCACAACTTTTTTTATGCTCCGGTCATTAATTATATAAAATACATATTATTTTAAATCTCTGTGTAAACAAAGTAAAGAATTTGGTCATGATACCGGACCTGACTTATTGTTCTCCCCACTCCTCTTATTTCACTACTGCAAACGTCATCATGCAAACTCGTCTGTTTTATAATACTTTGATATCAACTGTACTGCATTTCCAAATTCAGATCGAATTTAGATTTCTCTAGAATAATTCATGTTACCAGTACTGTACAGATTCTTAATTTGGAGCAATTTTTTGTAACGTGAAAGTCTGTATTTCATCTTGTAGACAGGGTGAGAACAGGATATTTTTTTAATAATATGCCTTATAAAGTAGATTATATAGTTTCACAGTTTTTGAGTTAGTAATTGTTGAAATTATAATCTTAAATACAGGTAACCTAATTCATCAGTGTATTGGTCTAGTGTATGCATGGTTTGCTTAGGCAATAAGGATTTATGGTGATTACTGCACCTTTCCTCTCAAAAACGTGGTGATCTTTTGAAGTATTAGAAGACGTTAGTGATCTTTCATTAAATGTAATAAAAAAAATGGCCAGCAAACCTGTCAAAGTGGGCATTTTTTCTAAAGCAACTGTGCTTATTGTTAGAATTGGGGCCACTTTTAAGTGTGAGGAAAATCATTACCACATGTTTGAAAATATTGGTGATATTTTGCAGATTGCATTACTCTGTAGGCTGGTGCTACTTCAAAACATTTCAGAATTACTTGGTAGTAGAGAGGGAAATTGAATTTGACACTATTTTTATTATAAAAGCTAAGTTTAGTTTTACCACCCTTGCTTTGATGAAATCTTTTAGCTTTTTATTTTTTGGAAAGTAGAAGTTTGCCTATTCTGTATATAAGACTTAAAGACATATAAAACCTATTATTTTAAATCTTATCCACAAAATCTAATATACATATTGGTAAGTATATAAACATATATATATATTTATACACACATATATATATATATGTAAACTACATTGTTATATTATTAAACTATTTTGATATTAGCATTTTTAACATTAAGATTTAAGAAATTTGTAAATTTCATCACAAGAATGGCTTCCATTATTATCTTTCTTAAATATTGTGATTTTTTCCCTAATATTTAGATCAAAATATTTGGTCAAATTTATCACATTTACATGAAGCAGTCTGAACTGACCAAAATTAAATCTTAAAATCTAACAATGACCTTGTAACATAGTTCAAATTGACTGTTATTTTTGTACAAATGTTGAATTAACCCTAAAACAGTAAATTATTTGTATTTAAATTTTTAATTTAAAATTTAATTGAAAACCAAATGAAACTTGAGTAAACTATGTCAAGATACAATTACTTATATTCATACTGTGCATTCTAAACCTGAATTCTCTCCGGGATGTGAGTTTTACCAGAATTTTTCACAAGCCCTTAATTTCTTGTAGCATCTGTGTTAATAAGGTAGAAGCACTTGCTCACTTCTACTGAGCAAAAGCCACATTGGTTATTTTCCTGCTTCTCATTTTATAGCAAAAAAAAAAAAAAAAGCTTTAAATAAATAAGAAGTAATTATATACCAAAAAAACAAAAACAAAACAAAACAACAACAACAACAACAACAACAACAACAAAATGCAAGTGAGTCTTACGGAAAAAAAAATTGGGTTCTTGTCATTTTTATTTGTAAAAGATTAGCTGGCTTTAGGGGATCTAAATAACACAGAATCACTTCACAACCAGAAACGACGAAGATATGAACTCTAGGCTAACAGTAATGGGAAAAATAATTTCAAACTGAAGGCAAAACCACTTCGTTTTGTGCACAATGTCTGAATGCCTTCCTCTGGACTTTAAATAAAAAATGGAAAACATTTTAGCAAATATAGGGAAGCCCTGAGTATATGGCACTGAGAGGCATTTTTGATGTTTTTGCATTTTTGTGCAGGGAGAGCCGTAAAAGGTTGCCAGTGGGGTATTGTAAAACCACAGTTAACAGTGAATTTTAGATAGATATAACCAGTTAAAGGTGATTGAATATCAAGGGTTGAGTAGTGCTTATTATAGCTGCTGTTGGGAGACTTCAATTCATTATTGTAACAGAATGAAAACAGCATTGCTGCTGTCCAGGACATGCTTGTAGTATTGATTGGGTATCTCCAAAGTCTTCTCTTAGGATGCAGAGTGCAGTCAAACATGCACAAACATCACTCAGTTCCCTTGATTCTGTCATGTGCTCCTTGTACCTCACACTAAAGCAGCCTTAAGACACAGGAAAATGCTTCTTTATTTGAAGGCAGACAGGGCTCTAAGCCTGACTCCAGGGGCTATGCAGATGTGGTGACCTTTCTTCCAGAGACCAGATTTCACACTCAAATTGTCATTACAGCTTGATTTTCCCTAGAGGTTCCCAGTCAACTTGTGTGCTCTCTCCATTAGGGTTAAAAGTCAGAGTGGCATCATGCCCACTTTGCATACTAAATAAAATGGAACATAAATAAAAGCAGGGAATGACCCTCCCTCCTGAAGAAATGGCATCATCCACAATCTAGCCAGAGGTAGTCAGGCCCGGTCAAAATTGCACAAAACCAGGATAAACACTTTGGCCAGAATTTCATAGAATCTTATGGCTCTAGCAGTGATCAGGTATCTAGCAGTGATTCAGTTACCTCTAAACTAGAATAATATCCCCTCCTTTTAATTTTTGGAAACAGTAATAACTACTGACTCAGCCTATGTGGATCTAGAAACCCTCTATCTTTCTCATACCCTCTGGCTGTCTCCATAAGCTTAAGATCAATAATCTGATCGTTCGGGAACAAAAAAGTAAAAAGGAAAGAAAGAAAATTTTTAAAAATCTACAGCCTGAAACACAAAAATGAACTGGTTGGGGGCCTTTAATTAGAATGGCAAAATGTCTACATCAAGAGTATCCGTTTATAAAATAGGTTTGTTTCCTTTGCCTGTGTAGGTTGCCTCAGGACAAAATGACCTTAACAAAAGGCCATGATCTCTCAATTTCATAATGCAGCTCATTTTAAGTTTGTCTCATAAATGAAATTTGCAAAGAGGAAATTTCTCTAATGTCCCAAATGAATCAGCCTAACGTTGCAGAGATGAGAGGTAGTGTTGACCTACTGATATGCTGTGTTTGCCCCCATAGACCTATGCCAAGAATATGCTTTACCAAAGTAGAAGCCTTTCTGCTTAATTAAGTACCTCTTGATTTGAAATGCCAATGCAAACAGCTCCATTTTCTCGTTAAAAGGAGGAGAGATGGTGAGAACTGAAATTGTTCACAAAAATATTTCTTAGGACTTCAGGAAATCCCAGGATAGGGAATGTGAGAACAACGCAGGGGAAATCTCCATCCTATCAGACCTGTAGATTAAAATACCAGCAACAGATCTGAAGCTGGGATATACTCCAACATCCAAACACGAGATCTAGTCATAGTATCTGGATTTGGCATGATGTTTTTAGTTTTTATCTACAGGTTTGGGGTGATTATCTCATTTAAAATGAAGATTTGTATCTGAGTAAAGATGCAATATACCACAGTGATGTTGTAGAAAGACTGGCATCAGAAGGCATGGATTCTAGTCCTGACTCCAATATTTATGGTATAACCTTGAGCTAGTCACTCTCTCTCTTTGAACTTTTTATTTCTAATAGGCAAATTAAGGCTGACATATGCTTTGTCTATTTCTCAGGATTATTCTCAGATTACATGACCTAATTCATATGAGAGTTAATTGGAAAATTATGAACATGATAGATAGATAGATAGATAGATAGATAGATAGACAGACAGACAGACTGACCCAACTATTATCAGTTTGCCACTAAAAGTTAATGTGCCTAAAATGAACAAAATTCCTCTTGCTAACCTTTGGGCCAGTTATGGCTTTCTAGCTCTCTTTTACCTTTTCCCCGGCTACAAGTTTCCCGGAAACAGATTTTCTATCATGTGCCAAAACCATCTTTAATTAGATGATTCCTAAGTCAAGGTCATCCTCCCTGGTCTTTTCTCCAAACCTTACTCTCCATGGGGTTCATCTCCACATAATTAACATGGCATCCTTCACAACAACCTAACTGAAGAGGGAGATCCTGTATTTTTCCCTTTGAGTCAACACTCTGTTCATGGCTTTAAAACAAAACAAAACAAAACAAAAAACAAAACAAAATAAAACAAAATTATGATCTCTACTCTGTCCCAAACCACATTTTTAGCTTCCCTTCAATCTGAACCCTTTTATTTCATAGTAATGAATCAATTATTACTTTTTTCCGATCACGTTCAGAATCACTAAGGTATTTGAAATATGTTTCTGGCCTGTCCCACTAGATTGTAAGCATAAAAGAAGAAGAGTGTGTTCTGTTCAGGCAGTGAGCTTAGTACTACAAATGCCACAATGAACCAATCCCAGCTTTATCATCATGGGATATACGCAGTCTCTGTATTTACAGTGAATTTAAAGATCACTCTCAACTTCCCACATGCTTTCTCAGGGTACATGGAGAGGAGCTAATTCACTCTCCTCCTCCAAAATGATTCTTGAGACTTCCCTGTCTTCCAAAGGCAATCTCATATATTATACACAGTGTTTAATCAATGAAAATTACAGTCTTATGTAGGACTTACCTCTGGTTATGCTCGTGATTTCTTCCACATTCTCATCTAACCCCACCTCCTCGCCCTGTCTTATTAATGTAAACTGGTGACACCCTGGGAGAACAAGTAATTATCTTTAATTGGTGAAGGCCTGCTATGACCAAAGCCCCTAACACAGATGATTTCCATTCCTCACCACAAACTCATTTTTGCAAATGACAAAGTTGAGACAAAAGGGTAAACTAACTTTACTTATTCCATAAAGATAATAAATACCTGAGCTACGAATTCTTGAATTCTTTATCAGGTCATTCTGACTCTGAAGACTGTAATATATTCCCTCATATCTCCAACAGATTGGCTTTCTTCCCTATGTATTGACTTCTATAACCTCATTTTAGGGAACTCATTTTGACATAAATCTGCATTCTATGATGCCTCCAAAACTCATCATTGCTCACGTTCTAAGTCATAATAATTTCTTGTGATCACATTATGCTTTATAGTTTCTCAGAGCACTTTTACATAAATGATCCCATTTGATGCTCATGGGAAACCTGAGGAACGCTGGACAGGTGTTATGCATTTACCATGAAAAAAACAAGTCCTTAGGTTAAAGGATTGCTCACATCATTACAATTATAAGCAACAAAATCATGACTAGACTTTATGTATTCTTCTCCACCTCCAGAGCTCCAAACTTATAGATTCACATATTATTATGTAGACCTATAATTGTAGTTTAGAAGTTGTTAGTACACATTTCATAGTCAAGAAGTTTAAGGGCTCAAAACTCTTTCTTTTTCTAATTGGACTTAATTTCTTCCTTAAAACCTTATTTCTGCCTGAGAGTAGAAACAACATAGTCACACAGGGAAATATAGGTAAATCCCTGATTACTCAGAAAACATTTTATGAGTAAACACCTTTGACTGACTCTCTTTCTACTCTGGGCCTCTCCTTCTTTTACTTTTCTTCCTTGGCCTGGTGGCCCATGTGCCCTCCTGACATAAAGTGCAGACATTTGGCCCAGGGTCATTGGTACCTGCTCACATTGGCATCAGGGAGATATGACTTAGCCTGCCTGGGATTTAGACATTGGCCTTGGTCTACACGGCATTGACTGCTTACTTATGAAGCTCTTCTGTGGTCACATAGTCCATCCTTTGTGTCCCTTTGGTCCCAACCCAACTTTTAGCCATTTCTCTGGACCTCTCAGAAACAACACAATTATAAGATGTCCTCTTGTGCTCCCCAGGGCTACAGGAGGGTTGAGAGCCCTCTCATTGTCTTGAACCTTCTTTCTTAAGAAGTAATGTCTCATTGCTGTCCTGCACTACTTTAGAGGACCTCTACATCAGGCTTTTTGCCACCCCAGGGTTCTTTTTTAGGAGAAAACTGTGAGTTTCCTCTGCTATCGAAGACTGGCAAACCCTCCAAGTGTTATTATCATCCAATGCCCCTCTTCCAACAAGCCTCCTTCAGTATCAACTGCATTAATTAATTATGTATTTTAACAAAAGTTTATATGGCACTTATTCTTTGTTCTAAATACTACTATTACAAACTCTATTTTATAGATGGATATATAAGCCACAGAGAGGATACGTTACCTGTCCAGAATCACACAACTGGTAAAGAGCAGAACTGGGATTTGAACGTTGGCAGTTAATAACGATGGCTAGTAAGTGATTCACAGGAGTATATTAACCAGACCAGAGTAATGAGGACCTTAACAAGATGCCATTTATAAACTTTACTCAAAATGATCTCAGAGAGATAAAGTGCTTCACATAGACTAGTGCATTATGCCTGCTTGGACTATTTAATGTCCCAAAGAACCTTTCTTTGTGGGCACAGTTCTATTTACATGTCAAGAGACACAGATGACTCTTTCAGAGCGAGAAATGGTGATTCTGTTGTATCATATTCTAAAATATAACAGTACCAAGGACAGGTATGTATTTCAATAATAAATGTTTTATATTTAAATTCAACATGGTCATGCAGATGATTACAGTATAGACAGCTCTTATTTAAGTATATGTTACTCATATTAGTGACAGAGTTTTTGGAAACAAGAAATAAAAAGAACATTTCAGAGAATATATCTGAAGTTTTCTTCAATATCTTAACTTCAATATCATCTCTAACGTTTTGTGAAATTAAGCTTAGAGCTGTAGATATGCTTCACAATGAAATTTCTTTTCCTGACACATGAAGCAATCTTTCTAGAAATTTCAATATACTTACATTAAAAAAAATCATCTATAATAATAGATAACTTCATCTTCTGGGTAAGATTAAGTTACAGGGCCAGAATTATCCTTCTATATGAGATAAACAAAGAAATGGACAGTTGTTTTCAAGTGATCTCTGTGACAGGAAACAAATGAGACAAAACTTTTGCCCCAGTCATGGCTGTGAGAGAGTTTCTGGCCTTTGGTGCAGATATGAGGAGCCCAGAGGAAGTCAGCAAATTCCCTGAGTTAAGAAGATGGAGGGGAGACACCAGGGAGATGAGGGCAGCTAAAGTTCACAAGACAGAGTATCACACAACCAGTTCTCTTTCAAAGGGAACTGAACAGAGAGAGAGCCTGGAGATCTGCAGAGGGTCTGCATAAAGTATTCTCTTGGGTGCTGAGCAATTCATGCTCTGAGGAAACCACACAAGGCTGAGGAAAGAGGCATCTGAGAGGAGTAGAGGTAACAGTGCCCAGCATGACCACAGGGCCAGGCTAGAAAAAACAAGATTCACAGGGAACTGAGTAGAATAGCTAGAAGGATCTTACCTCAGTAGTAGGGTTCCTTTAACTGAGAATTATCTGGGCTAATAAGTCTTAAATGAAAAACATCAAAGGACCAAACTGTTTCTAAGTAACGTAGCTGCATTACGGAACCAGACACAAGAATATTTATAGGAATTCAAAAATATCCAGCACAGAGCGAAGTTAAATTATGTCTGGCATCTAATGAAAAATACCAGTCATGCAAACAAGGAAGAAAATAAGACCCATAAAGAGGAAAAATAAACAAATGAAATCAACCCTGAGCGGATACAGATGCTAAAATTAACACAGTTTATAATAACATGTGTTTAAAAAGCTAGGTAGGGATATAAAGATATCAAAATACCTGACTCAAACTTACAGAGATGAAAAAAGGTTTAAAAATGAACATTGAGTGTTAGCTATCATTTGTAGGAACTGGAATTCTCATGCACTATTGGAGGGAATTTAAATGGTAGAATCATGGGGCAACTGGGTGGCTCAGTCAGTTGAGCATCTGACTTTGGCTCAGTTCATGATCTCATGGTCCATGAGTTTGAGCCCCATGTTGGGCTCTATGCTGACAGTTCAGAGCCTGGAGCCTGCTTTGAGTTCTGTGTCTTCCTCTCTCTCTGCCTCTGCCCTGCTTGTGCTCTGTCTCTCTGTCTCTGTCTCTCTCTCAAAGAAAAACAAGTAAACATTTTTTTTTTTTAATTTTAATAGTACAATCACATTGGAAGACAATTTTATAATGTGATAAAAAGTTAAAAAATACCTTCCATATGATCCAACCATTCCATTCCTGAGTTCATCTGAGAAAGTGAAAGTATATGTCCATGCAAAGACTTGTACACAATCATTTATAGAAGTTTTATTTTTAATAACTCCAAAATGGAAATAATTCAAATTTTCATCAATATGTGAAAGGATAAAGAAACCCTAGTATATCAATATGGAATACTACTCATCCATAAAAGAGGATGAAGTATTCCTTTCCTCAACAAGATGGGTGAATTTCAAAATAATTGTGTTAATGAGAGAAGTTAGACAAAAATGCTGCATGATGCTAGTTATGCTAAATTCTGGGAAATACAAACTAATCCATACTGACCAAACACAGATTTGGTTTTCTGGGTTCAGTGTGGAGGTTAAGATGGGTTGGGAAGAAGAGATTACCAAGAGCCAGGAGACAACTTGTAGCACTGATGGATATGCTCACCATCTTGATTATGATGGTAGTTTCATGAGTATATACACGTGTGGTAACTCCAAGTTGTTTACCTAAATATATGCAGCTTATTGTATGTCAGTTATATATTAATAAAACTGCTTCTAAAAACCACATACACATAAAAAGAATGAAAGAAACAGTTTCACATGAGAAGATTTTCTAGCACAGAGTAGGAACAGTTAAATTTGTTTCGCCCTGGGGTGCCTGGGTGGCTCAGTTGATTAAGCATCCTACTTCAGTTCAGGTCATGATCTCATGGTTCATGAGTTCGAGTTCCACGTCAAGCTCTGTACTGACTACTCAGAGCCTGGAACCAGCTTCAGATTCTGTGTCTCCTTTTCTCTCTGCCCCTCCCCTGCTCACACTGCTTCTGTCTCAAAAATAAAATAAACATTAAAAAAATTTTTTTTAATTTGTTTTACCCTTCACCTCTTCCTATAATTTGCACTTGAGGTGTTAATTGTATAAAATCAAATTTCCTAAGGAAATTTGACAGTGAATGTGATATTATTTTCCACTATATTGAAAGTAAATTTATAGGACCATTCTTCTCCCTATTAAGTTTTTAAGGAAATAATCAAATGTGCTCAAAAATAAGTCATGCTCAATATTTTACATTCAGGCCTTTCCATCAGAAAATAATGACCTAAATTTCCATGATCACAATATATATTCAATATCTATGACAGAATTTATTGGAAAAATATAAAATGTAATTTAGTAACGTATATTTGAAGAAAAAGAAAATATTTTTAAAAAGTAGATGAGGTATAATTATAAGATTGTTGAGAAAATTTTAAAGTTTGAATATTCTTTTATGACAATTTTTTTCTATAATAGAGCATTAAAGCAATTTAGAATTTTACATTATCTTGGGACAATAGGCCTAGGCAATTGTGAAATCTTAGGTATGAAATGTCACTAGGGATTTTCATACTCTTTACCGGAAGATAATGTCGTGGAAAATGATCAGTTTCAAAGACTATTTCCAATGGATAACAGAATCACTTCTACAAGATCAGTGAGTATCCTATCATGTGAGAAGAGGCTCCTAATGCATTTTTCCTTCCTCTAGTCTCTTCTTCCTATAGTTCATTTTTCATATTGTTTCCAGAGTTTCAGAAGTAAAGATTTGATCATGTCACTCCTCTATTCTAAAGCCTTCCATGACTGTGCAGTATTTAAGGCCTTAGAGTATGTGCATCATTATTTCCCACGATCACCTCTCTACCTCCTATGCCTTCGAAGTTTTATCTACAAAGAACTTAGAAATATTTTTCTTTCATTTATTAACATGTATGTATTAGTATTATTCTCATTATGTTTTATAAAGATCATTCCTCTGCTGTTTGGGGGAATTAATTGAAGGGGACTAAGAAAGAATAAAAGAAAACCATGGCATTAACCCTTGTGAGAGATAACTTCAGGTAATATCAATACACAGGCTGCTCTCCCCTTCCATGTTTCCACCTATGGACTTCCTAAATAATATTCAGACCCTATAGCAGCGTCATTTCATTTGTAAGTTTGTTTGTTTGTTTGTTTTTTCCCAATTGCCAAGACAGAATCCTTTTTGTTTTCCACTAGGCTCACTTACTCTCTCTATGTCTCTATACAGTACCTACCTCAGCTCAGAATAATCACTTCTGACCATGCTCTATTTTCCATGACCTTCTCACAAACCGGTATAAAGCGACATAATATGTTGGTCAGGGTCCCCTTGGGAAATGCATGTCACACACAAAAGGAGTAATTGAAAAAGGTTTAACCACAGGACTCTTATGAGGTATGAATAGAGTTACATAAAACCAACAAGGGCTAGGGAAGAACCATTAGACAATCTTAAGAAGCTATTAGTCTTCTAGGCCTGAAGGGGCACGAGAAGTGAGCAGTTGCCAGAAGCCAGCATGAGCTATAACTACGAGGCCTCCTAGTAAATACTGTAGTAGAAGAATGCAGCCACCGACAAACTTCTTTTGAAAGGGAGCACAGAAACATAAATGCTGGCTTCACTCTCCCCTGACCTTATGAAGGCAAGGAACAGCGGTAGACACACTCTTTCGAGGCTGGCCTCCAGGACACAAGGAGGATTGGACAGGTGGACAGTGGACCTGGAGAGTGAAAGAGCCCCCAGCAGTTCAGTCCATGGGAAGAGAATGAGTGATTGAATCGACAAGTGGAAACATGAATCCATACGTGGACAGAGAAGAGAAACCTACAGGGAGTTTGCATGTGGATTTTACTGTCTGACTGCACCAGGGCTACAATGGCAGCTAAAGATTAAATTCCAAGTCTCTGGAAAGTCTGTGTCAGTTCCTCATGAAGTGTTTTCTGGAGACCACCTGCACCAGATGGGGCACCTGGGTGACTCAGTCAGTTAAGCATCTGACTCTTGATTTCCTCTCAGGTCATGATCTCGTGGTTCATGAGTTCAAGTCCAGCATCAGGCTCCAGACCGACAGCGCGGAGCCTGCTTGGGATTCTCTCTCATCCTCTCTCTCTGTCCCTCCCCTGCTCATGCTCTCTTTCTCTCTCAAAATAAATAAATAAACATTAAAAAGAAGACCACTTGCATCAGAATTGACTGGATTACATGCTACATCAGAGCTGTAGACACTATATCAGGCCTACTGAATCAGAATCTATATAAGACCTAGAAGTTATTAACAACCTCCCCAAGTAACTCTGATGAATCTCTCTCTATTGTTTTGTTTTATTTTGAGAAGCACTGATCTTTAGCTTTTTAGAGTTATAAACTTCAGAAAATGGCAGGCAATTTTCTCCAGTTTATCAATTTATACTGGTTTTAACCTTCTTGATAAACTCCACCCCTTAGTTAAAGTGTTAACTTGGATCTGGAGATAATGTGAGACAAGCAAAACGCTCAATGCAAAAACTTCCAGGCGCTGAGCCCCTTGGGGTAAACTGTCACTGAAATCAGAAAGAAATCTGCGCTGGAGAGGTGTCTTTCTTTGCTTCTTCTCTTCCTGCCCAGAGTGTGTCTCAGGATGTCTCAACTCCCCAGCCCTTTGTCACAAACAGGTGGTCTGGAACCAAACTTAGTCATTACTATGCACCCTAATCCCAGAGGCCCCACAGCCCTTAGACTAGCAAAGCAAGCTCATTTTCAGGAAGCTTAATGTTGGTGATATTTCATCAGATATTGGCAAGTGGCCTCCCTAACAAACACATCATGAGAAGCAATGTTACCGAAAGCAGCAAGTGCCAACTTGAGGATGACAGCCCGGCCCTTAACGGAGCACCCCTGGGGACTCGTTATGAGGTGGTGGGAGAGGAGGAGGAAAGCACTTAGGGTGGGCCGCATGTGTGAGAACTGAGACGGCCAGCCTCCCAACCGTGGCTCTGCAAACCTGTTCACTGACGAAATATCCAGGATGGGAATTAGAACTGTGTGACGTCAATATCAGAACATCAGAATCTGTCTCCTTTTTATCATCTAGACAGAAGAAAAATATGTGTGGAATTTGTTTTTTAATTGCAGGAATATAGAATCTATACTATCAAAGAATTAGCTTCCTCTAGTGATAATTGAGCCACCAATAAAATATATCAGATCTTATTAAACATATTTAGGCAGGATGTCCTTATGTGTCAGCTCACAGGAGCATGCTGAAGGCTGGTGAAATTAACTAGTGCTTAGGAATAGTTTTTAAAAAGATTAGTGGAATACAGTAGCAATTATAATAGTAATATTAGTATTACCTGTTACATATTGAGTAGTTGCTATGTTCCATGTATGTATGACTTCATTTAATTGTTTTACCAACAACCTGAGTTTATATGTGTGATTTTTTCCCCCTATTTTACAAATGAAGAAACTGAGACTTAAGAAAATTTGACTTAAATTGTCAGGATCCTATAGTTTGTAAGTGGAAGCAGTGGAGTTCTAACTGAATAACTACAGATCCTATGTTTTGATAAAAAGTCTTTCTACAGCATTTGATATATATCAACTTTAACTTCCCAAATATCACTTCAATTCTAGAAATGTGGACACTCTTTTAAACACACTTTCAAAGTAATATGTGGAATGTTACATATGTAACAACTATGGAATAAAATCACGGCCTTGGAGTCAGATAATAATTATGGTACTAATTAGCTCGATGGCTTTCATATTCCTGAAATACTGCTGTGAGTTGACAGAAAGTGCACCGAATACCTGTGTCAGTGTAGATATTCATTAAGTGGTGGCCATCCTTTTCTGGATTGTGTAATCTTCACATTAAAACTCAAGGGGCCGTTTTAAAAAGTAGATGCATTCACTTATATTTATTAATCAGCGTACTCACATATTGTCCTTCAGAGAAAAAGAATGTATTAGAATTCTGGATGTAGGAGGATCAGTCTTAGAGAATAATTTTTTTTTATCTTAAAATAGATGTCAATTTACCTTCAAATTAAATCATACTTTTACTCTCTAGTTGAGATTCTTAAATCTGAAGCCACAGCTCAAGACTACGGTTAGAGAAGCAGCTGGAAGAAATGACTATGCCATGAGAAATATAGGTGTGCTCTTGGGATGCTAAGGTGGAAGGAGATTCAGTGAAACAGAGCTGAGGAAGTCAAGAAAGGACTTTGACACAATGATGTTATTAACGTGGATCCTGAAACAGTGGGAGGATGACGTCAAATGTGAGGAGAAAAAGATTATGACCCACGTATTGAAGTCACCAAAGCAGACAAGGGTCATTGGAGTTGGTAGAGAAGAGCAATGAAGATCAAAAACAAACAAACAAACAACAGTTTGCTGGGTCTTTGAAGGCGCTGAAAAGAAGTCTGTAAGCAGCAATAGGAAGCAAGGAGGATGCTAATTACCTAACCCAGGTAAACCTCAAAGGCCAGTTTTTCTGCTCTTGGATTCTCAAGTCATGCCAGAGAGAGCTCTGTAACAAAACAGCCGGTTCTGTCACAGGCTCAGCAGAAACCAGCCACTCACTGCCACTGTTCAATGCTCTAATTTGTCTCTAAATTGACTGAATTTGCATAAGGGTGTTTCATTCCCTAAAGAGCAGAGCCCCCACCCACAGTTATTTTCTGCAAATAATTTCACCTTCTACCTCAGCGAGATGAAAAACTAGTGGCAACGAGCTTCCTCAGTTCCTCTCGTTTCTCGTCACAAACCTCAGCTTCTCCCTCCATCTTCTCCTCTCTCCCTCCCAATGCAAGTAAAGCAATAAATTCAGGACTCCTGCAGTTGTAACCTCCTTCCATCCCTTCCAGATCCTCTGAGAGCTTGTCCCCAAAGCACATACCTTTTCTCTTCTCTCCCTTGCTCTCTCACTCTCGCTCTCCCTCTCTCTCCCCCCGCCCTAGGTCCTCAGACTTTAAGACTGCAGACGTGCTAACATGTATGCTCCCATCACACTACCACCCTGCCCGTGTGCTCGTTGACTGCTAGGTTTCTCACAAGCTCTTTCTTGGAAGAGGAGCCTCCATTTCCTCACTTTTCCTTTTGCCATTTGCTCCACTGATCCACTGAACTGCTCTCTCAGATGTGTAATAATAATCTGCCAAATCGAAGAAATTTCTCTTCTTTCCTCACCCTTAACTGCTCTGTGGAATCTTTTGCATCATCGCCCTCCTCCAGTGCCTTCCATGATGCTGTTCTCAGATTGCTCCTTCCTTAGGGGACTGCTTTTGGGCTTGTTATGTTGTATTCTGCTCCCTAAACAGAAATTGTTTCCAAAGTTTCCGTCCTTGGTCCCTTGACCGAGTCTATGTTCTTTCCCTGGCTTTTGCTATCATTTCTAAGCAAATCTATATGTTCACCATTACCTCCCTCATAAGCTTTCTGTCATTTCAAAACTCCCCTCAGATCATCTCCACCAAGACATCGTACAAACGACACACACAGACTACGCACCCTTCTTGCCTCACCAAGGTCAACACTCTGGGCCTCTTGGATGCATAGCCCCTCTTCCTCACTTTGGAGTAGGTATGAAATCCTACAAATTCCACCTCCCTGAAATCTCAGACAATCACCTCTGTTTCTCTCAGCACTCTTCTATCTTTCATCTGGTAGCAGACAATAGTTTTTAAAGAATACCTTTAAAAGTTGGAATGCAAATTTATAAGTTTGGAATCCTATGAATGGACGTGGGGTGGATAAATTTTCAAAACGGGGGTTTCCTCACTCCAACATCTACTTGGAACTCCCTTCCAGTTTCTGACTCCAGCCACCATAAACAGCAAACTTTGGGAAGTATTGCAAAGCAGAGAACATTCTTGAGATTCCTAGGACCTTTTTGTTCTTTACCTTTTCATCAATATTCAGAGACTCTCTTAGATTTTATGTTACCCCCTGGCTTCCCAGAATCTCAGCACCAGGACTGCCCTCTCCATGCACTGTCCCTGGCTGCTTCTCTAGTCCTTTTTTAATTAAGTTAAAAGTCCTTTTCTTTTTCTTTTTTCTTTTTGCATCATGGTATCATAGAACGAGTTTGAGATTTTGAGCCAAAACGCATTAATATAAAATTCCACCTTTGCAAACTACTGACTCTGAGACTTTGGAGAAATAATACGTAATATTTCTGTTTGGGTGTTTGTTTGTTCATTTGGTTTTATTTTGCAATCTGTGAAAAAGGATGATGACACCTACCTGAGGTAGGTAAGTAACACCAACCTCACCTATTACCGAGGATCAAATGCAGTAAAATGTGTAAGGCACCTACCACATAAACACTCAAGCTGATATATTCATGTAATATAATGTCTGGTACTAATTTATGGTGCCCTTTGTGAAGCAACAATATGGTCTTTCAGACAATACCTGAGTGAAGGTGTGTTTCTAGTGAACCCAGTTGTCGGGTAAGAAGGTTCTTCCTACCACACTTCTAAATTTTTTTTTAATGTTTATTTATTTTTGAGAGAGAGAGAGAGTGACTGAGCATGAGCAGGGGTGGGGCTGAGAGAGAGGGAGACGCAGAATCTGAAGCAGGCTCCAGGCTCTAAGCTGTCAGCACAGGGTCCAACTTGAGGCTCGAACTCACAAACCACGAGATCATGACATGAGCCACAGTTGGACGCTTTACCAACTAAGCCACCCAGGCACCCCCCTACCAGCCTTTTGAAAAACTCCTATTTTGCCTCCATCTTTATCATGCCCAGGACAAAACTGATAGCTTGTTGTTTTCAAATCTGTTTATGAAAAAGATTCAAAATGTCATTTTTCTAACCTCGTGAAATCAGGAGTGGAAGCAACTTTGAAAGAACAGCTATGGCAGTCAGGTTGCCTGAAAGCCGGAGGGGTGGGTTTTGGGTGAGAGGTGGCAATGCTGTCAGACAGATGGCAGGGGACAAACTGAGAGGCACAAAGGATGGGCTGGCAGCCTCAGGTACCCCTTTCCCTTAGCCAAGATTCAGGGAGATTTGGGGGTGTGAAGAGGAGTGAAAACCCAGGTGGACAGTCTTTCTTAACTAGCACTAATTAATTAGTCTTGGCTGAAAAATTCCCACTTTGACATAAAAGAACACTGCAAATCATGCAGTGTTGTTTGTTCAAAGATCTTGGATTAGATTTGGCCATTACGCTGCAGTGGGCACTATGTTTGCCACTTTTTCATCTCAGCATTTTTGTTCGGAATGGGAGCATATGATTCAGAATCTAGGAGCTTGTTACCATCAGTAAAATTCTCTGAGACTAATATCGATGTTTTTGAAACCCAGGTAAGTGACACTTCTGCAATTCTACCTTTATCACTTCCGATTTTTTCTTCTTCAGGATCATGTTCAAAACGTGATCAAAAATAGCAGAGTCTCTGGCACGGTGGTTGGGACATGGGCTGTGAAGCCAGATGGCTGTCTAATACTCTACCACTTACCAGCCATATAACCTTGGACATACCATTTAACTTCTTCCTGCTCTAGTTTGCTCATATATGAAATGGGAATAATAACACCAACTTCACGGGACTATGAATAAGATTAAACACATTAATACAGCTAGAGGTCTTAAATCATGTCTGGCAAATAGTTTTGAGTTCGCTCCTAGGCTGGCACATAGTAAATGCTATACGTAAAAGTGTTAGCTACTATTGCTTCTAGAAGCTGTCAGAGTAAATTCCACACGCCATATTAGTACTTTAACAACAGTACACTGATCCATCGTCTCAGAGGAGCTCATTCAAGTGTGCCAGATAAATGTCTAAATACACTTACTCATCAAACCAAACATGAATTTACTCCGTAAGTTGAAAGGAAGCACAATGAAAACAAACATTTTATTTTTTAACAGAAAATTGTTTAAGTTTTCGTAACTTGATATAGGATTAAAATAGCTTCTAAAAAAAGCATTTGGCAGACTCTCATGTTGATCAAGTTCAGAAGTTATGTGAGAACAAAATAAAATGACTATTCAATGGAGTATTGATTCATTCAATAAGCAATTACCATATGCCTTACCCTGTACCAAGGTTTGAAGAAGACACACACACAAAATAAGACCAGTTTCCTACCTTTTTGGAGTTAGAATCCAGTAAAAAAAAAATGTTAGATAGATAAATAATTTTAAAATCACACTACTGAGCACAATGATAGTCAAGGACGCAATGATATGGGAACATACAGAAAGAAGTGATTTGTATATGAGGGGTGTATGGTGATGCTTTGGGGTTGGCTGCTGGAAAGCAAACATTCATCCCTACCCTTAAGTGGGATATCTGTTCATAGAGAAATTAGAAACTCATGACTTCAATATTCTTTCATTCTTACACTTAAACGTTTTTCAGTCAAGCCTGAGGAAAAAAAAAAATATAATAACAAGCATATAGGCTTGATCCCAAGATACAGAGCTTTCAAAGTCTTCAAATTTAGTAGGAAAAATTAATTATACCAAGGAATATTAGTTCATTATATTAATGCAACATTGTAGTTAATATTTTGAATGTCTAGGGGGAAAAAATCGTAAAACTTTACCGGCACACCATAGGCAGACCTTTGGGACAATGATATGAGAATGTTTTCCTTGGTTCTTATGTTCTCCCTGAACTAATGTGATCTGTCAGGGCCCCATGTATTAATTAGTGCCACAGAAATACACAAGTGTTTCAGCAAGATAGGAAGATAGCTCATTCTTGAGAACTGTTCTCAAGGGAACAAGTCACTCAAACCCCTTCATACAGCCATTTATATCCTCCCTGGTCAAGTGAGAAGCAAGGAAGCAGAGATGGCTTCCTGGTCTCATTCAATATATTGTCCAATCATGATGAATCAGTTCTCTTCTTCAAATGAAAATCTGTAAGAAAGGAAGTTGAAAAACTGTAATACTACTTGAGTAGAACTAAGTGGATTTTTAGAATGTATAGATACCCTTTAAAAATTTCTTACACTCGGCAAGATGCAAAACTCAAAGTGTTTGTTAAAATAGCAGGTTTCAAAATACAACTTCAAGACATAAACTACCAGAAGACATAAGTACTTTTAGTGAGGCTCAGCTTTTTGATCACCATCAGGTCTCAAACTCTGACACTTCTACACTAAGTGTGAGCTTGGGAACTTAGGGAGATAGAATCCTGGGTGCTCAATCACAGGAAATTTTGAGTCACACCCTGTGGTAATTGCCTCACCCTTAAACTAACTTTGGGACCATAGCTCAAATTATAGGTATCATAATTAAAATAGTCAGCGACCTGCCACAGCCAATAAAGAAACATAATGCAAAGAGAAATCCCATCCATAATAACAAAAATATAAAATACAAAGGAAGAAATTTGGCAAGAAGTGGGCAAGACCTAAATAAGAAAAACTATAAAATGGCATATATATATGATATGTATAAGATATATGCATTAATAAATATATGTATTTGTATATATACGCCTTAAAATATATATAATATATATTTATATATTTGCAATATATACATTTTCATTAAATGTTTGAAATATATACTTATATGCATTAAATATATATTTATATATTAAGTATATATATTAAATATATATATATATATATATTTTTTTTTTTTTTAAATAAAGATTTGAGAACCAAAGAACCTTATCATCCTCTTGGCACATTAGCTAAGGCATCATCCTTCTCTATACTACTACCCCTATTTCTATGTAAAAGATCAAATGCAAGAAAAAATCTTTGTCTGAAACAATAAACTGTCTTGTTTCTTTGTTTGCTTATGTCTTTTATGTATTGGATACTAAAATAAGCTTGTGAAAGCAAATAATTTGTCTCTCATGTGTACTCACGTCTGGCACACTCATAAGAATCTTTAATATGTAAAGAGTTTTTATTAACCCAATACATAGGATGAACTCTTGTGCAGAAAAATAATTAAAAGCATTAAGATATAAATAATAAATAAAATTGCTAAGAAGTGAAAACAGTTAAACTTCAGTAAATAGTCAAAGTATAAATTGAAAATGCATGGAATAGCATTTTGACCTCCAGTTTTTATGAATAATTTGGTAACACATATCAAATGGATTTTAATTTTGTATTTCCCTTGAGCCACTAATTCTACTTCTTAGGAAAGAATAGGAGATTTACCAAAAGAAGAGTATGTATAAGGATCTCCAATACAGAATTCTTTCTGATGCTAAAATGGAAAAACCACTTACATAACCACAAATGGGCTAATGGGTAAATAAGTCATGCTATGGCCATGTCAAGTAAAAATATGAAGCATTTAAACATTGTTTTCAAAGAATATGAAAAGCTTTGGAAAATATACAGAAAATTGATGACAGAAAAACCCCCCAAACAGAATGCACTACTGTCTATATAGTATTATCTTAATTTGGAAGTATGTACCTGTGTAAAAAAATATATATAAAAAATTGGGGGGGGCACAAACACACAAATTAGCAATGACTTTCAAGGGTGCTTTAAATTTTGTTTCCCTTCATACGCTTTTCTTTATAGTTCTTAAGGTCTACAGTAAAAATGACATTAATTTTAAAAGTCAAGTAAAGTTATTTTTTAATTGCCAACTGGCTTATTTAAAAATACAACCCAGAACTTTAGCTATTAAGACTACAGATGACATATAAAATGGAATGTTGTCTGATAAGTGTAGTATAATTGTTCCATTAGAGAAAATTCTCATATTTCTACCTACCTTTTAGGTTGAAACATAATTTTTTTTTTTTTTTGACATTTATTTATTTTTGAGACAGAGAGAGACAGAGTATGAACGGGGGAGGGGCAGAGAGAGAGGGAGACACAGAATCGGAAGCAGGCTCCAGGCTCTGAGCCATCAGCCCAGAGCCTGACGCGGGGCTCGAACTCACGGACCGTGAGATCGTGACCTGAGCTGAAGTCGGACGCTCAACCGACTGAGCCACCCAGGCGCCCCTGAAACATAATTTTTTTATTTGTTTTCTTTCTTTTCCTTTTTTTTGGAACATTATGGTAGCCAATTTAATTTTTTCATAGGTTAAAATTCAAGTATTTTATTAGTATGCTTTCTTACTATGGGCCCAAATTCTTGCTTTTGAAGGAAACAGTAAGCTATGATCCATGAACATGGATGGTAACTGAATGCTTGATTAGTCACATTAGAGATGTTACATTTCCTCAGCACAGAATCCAGATACCATCTTTCTTGACGTAAAATATATCCACTCTCAGGTTCTTGATGATAACAAAAGCATCATCCTTGAGCACCTAGAACACAAAAAAAGCTCAGAAGAATTTATTTCTCATGCCATAGACAGTTTTTTTTTTATCACTCTTACTAGACCAACCTAGATATTGTTTTAAATGTGGATTCAATTAGATAAGTCACACATCAATAGAAAATTTACTTATCCTGTTTTAATACCTCACAGACACTTTCAACCACCAAATTATAGACTTCGTTCCAAATGTCAATGTCAATGCCGATTCTCATCTGAATTCAGTATAAAAGGCACAGTTCTTGCCACATTCACTTCACTCTACATAGCCATGCTTGGATCACGATGGTCTTCTCCAATCCATCTGTGGCAGCTGCTGGGATAAACCAAGATTTTTAAACATAAAACAACCCCATCTAGTAGAATCCAGGTTAAACCCACTTCTAATCACACAGGGCTTATGTTGTTCACTAAGTCTCAGATAACATATGTAAGATCATCCACTGGTTGGAAACCATAATTCTGAGATAATTTGAACTGTGCTATACAAATTTAAACACAATGAATTTGAAGGCAGCAATTTTTCTCTGGACCATATTGAGATAACTCACTTTCTCTTCCTGCCAGAATCCTAGGATTACCACAACAACCTTAAAATTGACTTCAACAGAGTCATCTTTTCAGTCACAGTGCCTGGTGTCTGAAGAAATAAACTCCTATTCCATGGATTTATATATATTTTTTCTTTTCAGTTCATCAAAATAATAACAAAGGCAGATTCATTAGCGAAACTTTTCTCTAGAATGCTGGTGGCCCAAGTTATACAAAGCCTACTGATGGTGGAAGTCATCCCAAGTGTACAGTGTCCCAAACTGGTTCTTCTAGAGAGTGAAGCATAAGGCAAGGATTAAGATGCTAACACGTTTTGGGAGGTGCTAGCCCTGGTGGTGAAGGTAACAGGAAAAGTGAAGCAAAGCAAAGCAAAGCAAGGTGGAATCAGGGCACTATGATGTGTTCCCACACTGGTTTCTGCTAAACGATGAGCCACAGAGATGACAGATTGACTGAACTTTGTGTTATTTGGCACTCAAAACTTGTTTGTAAGATTTGCAAGAAGAAAGCAAGCCTTTGAGGAGTCACTGGAGAAGACAAAGACAGGGAAAGGAATTTATGTGCTCAACACCTTCCAGTCTCCCTTTCCTTTCGGTCAAAGGTCACATCACAAATAGCCAACTCCTCAGATTCCAGGTTGCATCTTATAACCTTCTGGTGACCACACGGGAAGCCATGTAGTGAGGATTTTCATCTAAGTCAGAAAGTGGAGGAGAAAACAACACAGGAAAAACTCATTAATAAGGAAAAAGAAGGAAGATGTAGCAATCTGAAAAGTGATCTGAGATTTGTGCCTCCAAAGACAGTGTCACCTCTAATTTTCTGACATGCACAAACTCTAAGATTTCATGTTTAAGCATTTGCATTCCAAAACTGAATTATTCTTTGTGTTAACTATATTAGAAATAAAGGAATTTAATATTGATAGGAAATGGAATATAAATCAAATATCTTAATTGAGTAATAGTTAATATCTTAATCAAATCCCATATCTAAAAAATAAATAAATTATATCAGTAAACAATAATATTTTCATTTTTGAATAGAAAAATACAAGTGTTCAAAAATACTTTTTAAAGAAACTATAGAGAATCCATAAATTTCTATGAATCCTTTTACCTAAAATTATATTGTTCATGTCAAAATATAATTTTAAAGTGAGATTTGAAATTTATAAAATAAAATATATTGAAATTGGAATTATTGATGTGCTCTGTTATGTCACCTTTATTAATACCATAAGTAGTAATCAGGAAAAATCATTGTATCGTATCAATAAAATAAATCACTTTCTATGTTGTGCCTGTCAATTGTAATAGCAATACAATGTTAATTTAATAGAATTTGGACATTTTAGAATGTATAAATAAAGCAATATAGTCATTAATCCATACTCTAACCAATTAAAACTTGTTAATATTTCATTTCAATCTTTTTATTTAGGCATACATATTTTACATAATCGTAATATTTAAGTTGGTATTAAAATCCACGTGTAATTTTGCATCTTTCTTTTTCACTTATCATTATATGTTATATATTATATTACATGCTAAGAATTTGCTCATATATTCATCTCTGAAAATAAAAATTTAAAGGGCTACATAATCTCTCTCCATTATACTGATATTCATAATGTTCTGAAGCATTCTCTTATTAGATACAAATTTTTTCCTGTTTTTATTATTAGAACTAATATTATAATGCACACTACTGTCTGAATTTTGATTATTTTCTAGAGATCAACTCGTAGAAAGATAAAAAGCCAAAGAAAATTCATTCTGAGAGATTTATTAATCTACGTTGCCATGCTTTTTCCCAGAAATATTTTTTGGATTTGAACTCCTATCAGTACTGTATGAAAATGCCTCAGTGAAAAGGCAGGTCCCACAAATTTTCCTGTGGCACTTACAGAATAAAAGTCCAGTTAATGAAATATCACCTAACTCTAAATTTCCAGGCAAATTTAAGTTTTTCCCCAATCCACTAAAATCCTGGGAAGAGAAGGAAGACTGAACTGAAAGATTTCTGGCTCTCCCTTTCATGGGCAGTGTTGTGGCTTTCTAGAAGCCTCTTCCAGTTAGCTGCCCTACAACCCTCCCTTCAGCACCTCTGTTAGTGGTAGTTCAGCCTCTGCAGTAACCCTGTGCCCCATAAGTGGTTCTGTTAAATGGCGGAATCCCTTGTGAGAAGACTCAGGGAAGGCTTCCTTCCTCAAGGCTCCCACTGACCCTTTGCACCACATGCAGCTGCAGCTGACTGTCTGCTGGACCCCTCTCCATTGCTGTGCTGTTTGCAGAGTGCTCCCTAAGGAGGGCAGTGGCCAGGCCCTATGGCCCTCAGATTCCAGGCAACTGTAAAAGTCTTCAAACACTTCTCTGGAAGGCAAACTTCACTTGAAAGGAGGTAAGAGAAAATACCATAAAGCAGTGGGGTCGGTGGGGGGTGGATTGTAGGAGCAAACAGTCCTTTTTATTTTTTCTCTTTCATGTCCTAGAGATGTGCAATGGGCTAAAGCTTGCAGAACCAGTTTCATAATCTTTTGGCATGCGCTACAGATATAGCATAGCAACTTTTGATGGGTTATGAAAGGTTTTGGTGCATATGGAATTGAGACGTCTGCTTAGATTCCGAGACAACAGAAAGCATAACATTTAACATTATCCTAGATACATGAATAGTATTTATTTATATGTATATGATACTCCTGTACCTCTACATTTACGTATGAACATATTCAGAGTTTGGTATTTTATCAAAACAGATACATTTGGAGAGCGTGACAGATGAAAAGGACAGAGAAAAGTTGTCTAACTAAACCCCTACAGTATTTAAAGCCTAGGATACAACTTGGGATGGAATTAAATCCTCAATTTTAACTTTTGCATGAATTAAGTATAAGGTTTTGGAAGTTTATTCCTAGTATCTCTATCTGTAGCTACAACTCTCACTCATCATCTAGGACCAATCTGAAGATGTTAACAACCCCATGAATCTGTTCCTCTGGTCTCAGTTCTGATGAAGTGCAATACCACTTTTTAAGGATACATCTTTAGACACTGATTAAAGTTACAAAACTGGTATGAGAAATCTTGAGGAAGCATCATCTACTAAAATTTCTCTCAAGCTGCGGATGAATCCAGCTCAGATATCTAATTTTTTAAAGTCAGGAGAAGTATTTCCATGAGGGTCCAGTGCCTATAAGAAAATATCAGCGCAGGGACATTCTGAAGGTTTGTATCTGACCTTTCTTTGGTTTTAATCACTGAAGTTCTCGACAGCTTAATAAGTTGAAGGTGCTGGGTCACCGTCTAACTTAATAAGGCCCGCCACTGAGACTTGGTCACCTCTGATTGCTCCCATAAGTCTTAACACATCTGGTACACTGTCCTTGGGTGAGAAATGTTTTCCATAACTTTCCTCTTGTTCACTACCCTGCATATAAATTGTTTTTATTAACCTGAGAATGATACAGCACTGTATATTTGTGTGAGCTTTTGCCATTTTCAGCTTTATCCTACAGAAAGAGAGTTGATTGTTTTCTCCAAAATGGAATTAAACACTGTTTATCACCAATGTCTTCTTTTCTATTTTTCTACCCTTATTTAATATGGGTCAAACTAACCTTCAGTTTGACATGAGATTAAAGAACTAAACATTGTAACTAGACTCTTTGAGACAATTTACAACATGCCATAGTTGTGGGAAGAAAGAGCCAGATAAAAACAATACACCACTTCTAATGATTATTTCCTAGGACAACATACACAGATGTCAATATCTAGGACTAATCAGTCGTATATGGAAATACATGTAGCTGGATGATTGGCACATTCCTTTGTCCAGAATGACAAATAAATTGATAGACAACCTATTCTGTTTTATTTCAGTCTATTTTACAAATCTAATGAAAGGCATATTTCTGCTCTCTTTACAATTTCCCATATGGATAATAGTAACATGAAAGTTGATCCAGATGGATAAACCTACAGTTTTACAGTATGGCATTATGTCTGTATCTTCCACCTTAACCTTAGTCATGGAGAATGCTTCTTAGGGCCATTACAGTTACATGAAGAAAATTGAGCGTCTTTACAAAGAAAGTGGACCAAAGACAACATGACTGTATTTTCACTAGGAAAATTCTGCAGGTGGAAATAGTTTGTGCTGGAATATATCCTATCTCCATGAAAACCAAAATATTTGCATACTGAAGGCATCAGCCATCCCATCTTGGACACTTATCTTCTGATTTAATGTGATTTAATCCTGTCTAACCTGAAGTCATACACAAATACCACATTTTTCACATAGTATTGCATCAAAAATATGAAAAAGGAAAAATACGAAAAAGCTAGATAGTGTCAGAAAACAGCCAGCTAGTCATTCTTTAATACACAAGGTAAATACCAGTCTGGTTGTAATTCGGTCCTCTCCATGATACAGAAGTTAGAATTTCTCCTGAATCAAGCTAATAGCAGTTTTGGAAGCAGTTAAAGCAACGTCTTAGTTGTGTTATTTTTAATTTGCATATTGAAATGTTGAATTAAAAGCTAAGTGCTCCCCTCTGTCATATGTCACTAATGTAAATCTCTACACGAAACAATGGTTTTGTCATGTCACTTCAGCCTTAGATGAAACTATTACTTACATTCTTTCTTCAATTACCTACTATAATTCCCTCATTCACTCAAAGGCTGGGGGCTCAGGCTTTTGGTTGTGGTTGTTTACCTTTTATTACTAAGCCACTCTTCCAGAATTTCCTTTAACTTCACATCATACAACTCGTTTGTAAAGCTTCATGTGATTCCAATGTAAGATGCTTAAATTAAGATTTTAAACAGCTTTATCTGCTCACATGAATTTATCTACCATATACATGTACATGCAGATATCAAAAAAAAAAAAAATCTACCTGCCGTTCCTCACTATCTCTCTCATTCAGGCAACTTCTCAGGCACCTGGGTGGCTCAGTCAGTTAAGCATTCAACTTTGGTTCAGGTCATGATCTCACAGTTCGTGAGTTCAAGCCTCATGTCAGGCTTTGTGCTAACAGCTCAGAGCCTAGAGCCTGCTTTGGATTCTGTGTCTCCTTCCCTCTCTGTTCCTCTCCTGCTTGTGCTCTCTCTCTCTCTTTCTCTCAAAAATAAAGACGAAAAAAAGAAAAAAAATTTAAAAAGGCAATTTCTTATAGTTCTTCCCTATGCCCTATAAGATCATATTCTCTATCACATTTCTGTGAGCTGATCATTTAGCTATCTAATCATTTGCACATCTAATCATTTATTTTGTATTTTATATAGCACTTCCCACACCTGCACACCTTGTGAATCTACTTTTGTCAAACTTTGAGGAAGCCCCACCGGGATATTCACAGAATCCTAAGGTTCTCATTTGCAATCATACTTGTATAATGATCAGGCCTCAAAGAGGCTCAAGACCTTCTATTCCATCTCTCACATTTGCAACTAAGGAAAACACTCTAGGTGGCAAAGACAGGATTAAAACACCAGCGAGTAGATTTCAAGTTCACAGCTCTTGCTGCAACAGCCTGCATTTACAACCCATAAGAACTGCTGTAAGTTAGTCCTCAGCAAATTAGCAGTCTTTTTTTATTTTAAATTTTTTAAAACATTTATTTATTTATTTTTGAGAGACAGAGAGACAGAGAGAGAGAGAGAGCAGGGGAGGGGCAGAGAGAGAGGAAGACACAGAATCCAAAGGCAGGCTCCAGGCTCTGAGCTGTCAGCACAGAGCCCAATGTGGGGCTCAAACTCACAAGCTGTGAGATCATGACCTGAGCCGAAGTTGAACATTTAACTGACTGAGCCATCCAGGTGCCCCATGCAAATTAGCAGTCTTAAAAATGTTAGTACTCTCTATACTACTGGATTAATCAGGGTTCTCCAGAGAAACAGAATCACTAGGATATATACAGATAGAAGTACCAGGTGATTTATTATATGAATTAGCTCACATGATTATAGAAGCTGAGATGTCCCATGATCTGCTGTCTGTAAAGTGAAGAACCAGGAAAGCCAGTGGAATATTTCAGTTTGAGTGACAAGGGCCAAGAATCAGGGCAGCTGATGATGTAACTCCCACTCTGAAGAGGGTGCACTGCTGTAAGTCCCAGAGTCAGAAAGCCCAAGACCCAAAAGTTCCAATGTCCAAGGGCAGAAGACGGACATTCCAGTCTTGAGGAGAGAGACTATTTGCCCTCCCTCTGCCTTTTTATTCCTTTTGGTCCTATAACCAATTGGATGATGCCTATCAACATTGGTGAGGGGACTTTCTTTATTCAGTCTGCTGATTCAAATGCACACTCTCATGAACACACCCAGAAATAGTGTTTTATTAGCTATCTGGTCATCCCTTAGCCGAGTCAAATTGGTATAAAATTAAGTATCACAACTGCTCAGGTCTTCCAGTGGATCCCAAGCCATGTAGATATTTACACTATGCTTCATAACTTTTCAGAATTCTCTGCCTCATTCTTTACCTCATTATCCCTCCTTATTTTCTCAGGCATACTTGATCACTTTTATTACATCTCTGGAATCTGCATTTGCCTCTTAATCATTCTCTTCCAGTCTACTACCGCCATTTTAATTTCATCTTCCTCCATTAAAAAAGTTTCTAAGATTCACTTCCCTTAACTTCTCAGAATAGTTACCTTCTGCATTGCTGTTGACAGATAGGATCATGCTTCTGATGATAAAAACCACAAATACTGTTAGTGTCTGCTATGAGTTAGCCACTGTGGACACATGGAGGATATGCATCAGGTACCTCAAATGCACACCTCATGTCCTCTCTGCCTCTCCTGTCTCTTGTCCTAGTGCCTACTACATGACTGGCTCTGAATAGACTCTGATCAACTCCATGCCTAACCGAATTTTATTTCATCTCAGACATCACATCTCCTTCAACTAACTATGGCCTTTGGGAAGGGAGGATTTTTTACAAATACATAATGAAAAAAGAAACTTGGAGCTCTCTGTTGGTGGTAGTTAAAACAAGATTAACATTCATCCCCTTATACCCCCACTTCAATTTACCTAAAGGACAGAATTAAAGGAAATCTCACTAGCAGGAAGAGATAAGAGCAGTATACTGGGTCATTCACCTAATGTGGAAGGAGAAGTGATCGGAAGTGTGGTTATACATGAACTTGTGAATAGTGGGAAATGCCTTGGCTGCTCAGTTATGGGCCAAAGAGTGCTCAGCATAGAGGAGGAGTTAAATAAGAATATGGATAGGATGACTTGTCTTGTAAACAATCAGCCAGTTTACTTCCTCTGCTGCCACAGTGCCTGAGTGTCCTTGTGCAACGGGACTATGAAAAGAGTGGCCAGGATGAGCGGAAGCTGTGTGTGGGCTCCTTTTCACCAAGGCTAGTCTAATTACTGCCACATCTTAATGTTTACCAGTAGCTAAGACTGAACCTAAGTCTGTGATAAAGCACCATTTCTTGAACAACTAGCCCCTTGGTGGCAGGTGCATTACATCAGACCTCTTTTCTCTTTAGGGATAAACAATGATTTCTTACCAGAACCTAAGAGGGGAATTAGCCAAGAGAAGAAGGTGCGAGAAATATTCCAGGTGGTTATACCAATAAGAGAGAAAGCTTTAAGGTCTGTTCCAGTAATTGAAAATATTTAGGTGAATATTTACCAGAAAGGTGGCAATAGATGAGACTGAAGCAAAACAAGGCCACACGAAGAAGTCTTAAACACTTCTGCACTACAAAGGAATTTTTGAGTTTATTGTCTTATTGGTAACCTGAAAGAGGTAAATCTTAGTTTTCAGTGTGCCTTTTTATTAAAATAACATTACATTTTAAGATACCTAATGAGATTCCTGCATTTGAAGGCTGATCTGTTTTCAGCCCACAAGGCTCTTTTGCTGGTATTTTCTGCCTACCTCTCTACATACAGGCAATACTAGAGACCTGAAGAATATACTAAATACTTGAGATTGTTATCATAAGTGGCCTTCATGAAGCCACTCTATGAATTTCAAAGTAAGGAGGTATTTTAAAAGACATCTAGTTCAAGTTTCTTCTTGGTTTTCTTATTTTTTAATATCAAAAATACACTCCTCTTCTTATAAGAAATGTAAAAGTAAAATAAAGAAAAATACCAAATTGAAAAAATACCAAATTGAAGCCTTCATATATATTGAGAATCTGCCAAAATTGAGTTATAAGCATCCATCATTGAGGGATTGGAAATCTGATGTCTTCAGTTGCCAGACAGGTAAAGGACATTAGTAAAATGGAACTAGTATACAACAGTAGAGAATGACATACAAATCTGAGTTAACCAGATTGAGTGTGCCTCTTTTAAAGACATTTTTATTTTTGTTTTCGTAAGTTTATTTATTTTGAGAGAGAGAGAGCATAAGCAGGGGAGGGGCACAGAGAGAGAGAGAGAGAGAGAGAGAGAGAAGAGAGAGAGAATCCCAAGCAGGCTCCATGCTGCCAGTACAGAGCCCAATGTGGGGCTTGAACTCATGAACTGTGAGATCATGACCTAAGCTGAAACCAAGAGTCAGACACTTAACCAGATGAGTGCCCCAATTTTAACCAGATGAGTGCCCCAACTTAACCAGATGCCCCAATTTTGTTCTTAATTGAGCTCTGTGTCTGTGGGTTCATTTGTGGTTTCTGATACATGGTACCAAGCTGTAGACAGGTGGTGGTAACCAAAATTAGGTGATCATCAAAATCATTGGGCAACCTATTAAAACCTAATAGGTTTCGAATTTCTGGGATCTACCTAAGTTTCTTATTTTAACATGGTTGTCTTGGTTTGCCTTGGCTTTGTAATTTATCTGTCTCTTTTTGGTCAGGGAAATCACTAATTTAGGTAAATTTGTTCAGCAAATAATTTATCTAAGGTTAAATATTTGTCAGGGACTGTTCCAGATGCTAGGAATATAGTAGTGAATAAGTCTGTTATCCTAATCTCATGAAGCTTACATTCTATGTAACATAATAAAAACGGGTATGTCTCTACTCCTAATGGCAACATGATAAACCAAATTCTGTTTATTGTATTAGACAAGGATAAATCAAGGTTTAAATTAACCATTTAATCAGAAAAGCTACTGATTCATCCATGAACAAAAGAAAACCATAAAATCGCAATATTCTTTCATTCTCTTATTACTTCCTATATTTAGAGATAGCAATGCTACTTGATAGTTCATTTATACAAGTCAGTTCTATAAATCCAGTTTTATAAAGTTATGAAGATAGAATAGCTTACATAAGGTTTATTAAATTAATGTTAAATTATTCATTGAATTTTCAATACTGCTAAAAACAGGATGAACACAAAACAAATAAAAAATGTCTAAGATTTTAGATTCCTCCATTGTCTTTATTCTATGAACTTGACATAACCTTACTACAAGCCTTCCCTTTCTTAAAGAACTCGCAGTGCCGTCTCCCATTTTGTCTTGATTTTTGAGGACTGCTCATAGGAGCTAGGTTTATCATCTAGAGCACAAAATAAGATAAGTTGTTTAAGAAACATATTTCATGGCCTCCTGCCATAGTAGAATTTTCCCCAGGAATCTTGCATTTTTTTCTTTTGAGTCACATCAGATAGTCTCTTCCACTTCCACCCTGGTCTCCTCCACTGGGTGGTCAGTGCACTGCTTGCTTAAAAACAGCTGCGGAGACAAACCACCCTAAATAACCTCCATTTTGATAGAAAAATTACAACTCTCAAGAGACTTGAGGCATTGTAGTCCTGACTTGCTGACCTCGGCCAACTGTTGTGGCTGCTCACAAATGAACCCACCAATGAGGAAATTAGAAAAAATCTGGAATGCGTTTCGTGGCCAGAATAAACTCATTCTAGAGGGAGGGAAAGACACTGTCCATTTTATTTTCCAGGGTAATGTCTATCACATGGAAGTCCTAATGAACACTCAGATATATTTTTTTTCCTCCATTTTTGGCTGCACACTAATTCTGGTGGACACTCCTTCATTCAATGTTCTTTGTGGGACAGCAGCTGCACTATGGAATTATTCTGGTAACTAAACAAGAATAAGATTTTTTCTTCTTTTGAAGTGATTAAAGTAAGTTCTTTAGATATCAAAGATGGAGCCATGTAGCACTGGATAGAAATATACTCTTATTAGACCTCGTTCTTTCTTCTCATCGATACTGTTTATTGGGACATTTTATTCAATACCTACTATTTGAAAGATACTAGGTAAAGTGCTTCATTTGTTTGTTTAATATTGGAACGTGAAATCCTTTGCTAGCTGAGTAGTTCACAGCGATTGCATTATCATCAAGCTTCTTCCAGGAGATTACTGAATTTTTATTTAGGGAAGAGAATTTGTTGGATAAATTCAAATGCATAATATACTTAAAAACGGGGGACTCCATAATCACAAATGACAGGAAAAACACTCGAGTGTTGCCAGGGTTAATAACTCATAGATTTCACAGGAACAAGTTTGTTTTTTAGGTGGCTAAAGTACAATAATTCCTAATGATTTTTCTTTCAAATCTTTCCTGTAAGCATACATCTGCTGCTTTTGAGATTTAATTGTAGATACGGCCTACGCCGGCCAAAAAGAAAAAGATCTGTGCTCTTTTCAAAACACCTCTCATTTCACATTTAATCAAAGGCCTGACTTCACTTGATCTCAGTCCCACACAGCTATTCTTCACACTCCAACTTAAAGGCACTGGGCTTACAAAGTACAAGCACTAGCGTTTGGGGTGATGGTGAGGAGAAAATTTCCTCACAGTGTCGAGCATAGTGTGAGACTGGGGTGCTCATCTTCCTTACTGAATTGTTTGCCAAGGAAATCCAGCCCATGATAAACAGACAAATGTCTGAGATCACTGTGGCTCAGTCTCTGATGAGGCAGCTGCTTCCATGCTGTGTTTGTTGTTCCAGGATATTGTAAATACTAATATTTTATAAGCTCTGGTACAGTTTAGAAATGAAGCTCATAAACATAATTCACTAATTCCGAGTTTTCCAAAACACACAGCCTGGGACAATCTTGCTCGAGGTCAGCCTGCGGATTGGACTCTGAATTCCTAGTAGTTGCACTGGGCAGAAGACATTTGGGACGTGCGAAATCTCAACTGATCCGTCTTTCAGAAAGACAGAGAGAGTTTGTACTTACATACCCAAATCCAATTCCTAGGGACTTAACAGAACAGAAGAGGGTACCTGCATTTAAAACGTATAAAAAGTGTTATAACATGAAATAAGAGGACCAGCTGGCAGGACAGTTCAGGGGGGGGGGGGAGGGGAAGTGTGTTCATTAGTAAAGTCACCATGATTACTTGTTTTCTTCTCTAGCATGAACAAAGGCTGTGATATCATATTGCATGCAAAGCATCGATTGAGGATCTTCTGCTAAAACACTAAACAAACTGTCACATTTGTTTCTGAATTCTCATCCTCTTTGGCACGTTTTTGGATCTCATCTATATCAGCAGTCTCTTTTTCTCTTACTTATTTCTGTATTCTCAGAACCAAGGCTCCCCTGCTCTTTCTGAATGCTTTCCTTCCTCTCATCACTAACTCAAGTAGCCTTTAAAGGTGCTGAGTTTTCTGCCCACTAACCACTTACGTTTGCTTTGTAAGGAAGTACCTATCTATGTAGTATGTTTAACAGTGTGCCTGTTTCCTAGAAATGCAACAAGAAATAAAAATGCCAACCCCCTTGTATATATTGGAGATTGGCTTGGTTAATTTTATTAGATAGCTTAGTGGATACACAGGCAAATGCGCCAAGGACTGAGATAAAATCCACATCTTAAAGCATGGCAACCGATAAAAAACATATTGATGGATACATGGCTAAAGCAGATACTATGTGAGAGTAATAGAGTAGATGAAAATATTTTGTAAATTCTTTAGCACTGTACACACATTACCGCCATTGTTTTTCCTTTAAGACATCGCACTGAGAGTGAATTAAATAAGATGCCAATTGCCTATTAAAAACGTTGCCTTAATTAGTAGTTGGGAACCCCCCTCTTTGTATTAAAGGGCAATAATGATGGAAAGACCTGCTACATGTGGGATCTTTCTTTTCTTTATCCTAAGTTGGTGATGCTATTTGGGTAATAACTGATGAAAGGACTAGGGTGCCAACCAATTTGCAGTTAAGTGGCTAATTAAGACCCAAAGCAAAGCTGCCAGGAGGTTGGTTCTCCTACTGTAAAGTGACACATAAAAGCAATTAGAATGGGGCTGGCTTTGCTAGGACATATTTAAATTTGAACCAAACTTTGGGCCGGTTATTATTTTATGTTAATATATTCCTCCGTAAGACAGAATCAGAGAGGAAAGGGAATCATTTAGGACATAAAAATAAATTAGAATATTACTTGGATTCGCAGGACTTCAGAAGTGAAAAAAAGCAAAACTATAAAATCACTTCTATGTTTGCAGTCATAACAGGGGCACTATATGTAATTAGCTTCCCTCCTCTCAGAGGAAATGAGAATAGGTGCATGGAGCACAGTCATCCAAGAAGAGAAAAATCTCTTCATTCTTGGGTCTGTTGTCACCTGTCTGTCATACTGCCTGAGTGTGACACCTAGCCCAGAACGGCAAGGTTTTTAGAATTGTTATATTTCAAATTGGGCCAAGCCAGGGTTAACATTTAAATATAGATGCTCTAATAGCACAAGGCGGAAAACAGATTCTCTCTGGGGTTAGAAAAAAGATTTGAAGTGGATGAGGAAAAGTAGAGAGAACTGGAGAAGATGGAAATTACAACACAAATTATCCACATGTAAGGGAAGGGTGGTTGGGGAGAGGAGACAACCTTTAAAATCACAGCTCCAGTGGCACCTTCGAGTTGTGGGGAAGCACAGTCCATTTATACCTTGCCCTTGTGATTTATGATGTCACCATTAAACCCCCTGATGGCCTTATATCCTTGTAATTTGCGGTTGCCTAGCATTTTTTTCTACATACAACTCAATAACTCATTGTGTAGCTATTTCGCACAAACATAAACACACACATTAGTGTGAATATGGGTGTGCTGAATCTGTCGTCGATGGAAACCATGATTTTTGATGTAATAATGAGTTGGTTTAACAAAAGGCAAGAAATCACGGGCTGGATGCGTAGCCAGCGGATCACCAGTGTTCCCGTGAGGCATCGGAAGGAGACAGGGCACTGCATGTTACCACAAGCAGATTTCACTCCGACTGTCTCTCTACTCTTGTTAAGAATTAAAGAAGCAAAACTGTTTGGAAGGGGCAGCCAAAAATCATTATTGAAGGAAATCTGTGAGATTGCACAGAGATAAAGAAGGAAATATATTCAATTCACCTCCACATTATAGTAATAGGATTAGAAAATAACAGGATTAGAAATGAGACCTTCGGGGCTAAATTCTACTTCCCTGGGAGATCGCTGGTTGGATCTCTTCACCGCCCAGGGAATCTCTGCTTCCTTCCAGAGTGTCTAGTCATGGCCAGTAATCGTGACACCATAAATCTGAGACAGAGAAGGTTCTGGAACCTTTGCTTTAAGACTATAATACAACTAGTCATTAGCATTTCTGTGGGGGTGAGAGGTGGTTTTCAACATCTCTTATGTTAGCTTTTAAACTGACTTCTGTAATTATTCTCCAACGGAAACATGAATGCCAGCAACTTTCTGGGGAGTTATTTTTATTTCTATTTGAATATTTTAGCTACAATGCTGGATATGCACTGCTGGATCTCTGAGAATGCTGTTCTAAAATGCTATATTTATCAAATGACCAAAGAGCACATGCTGCCTGGATTAAATTTATCCCAAGATGAGAGGTTTTATCTCTAATCATCTGCTTGTTGACTAATCTGGATGCATCTTGTGCAGGTTTGATGGTTGAGACGTAACATGCTAAAATGATCCAGATCTCTTTGTCTTTGCGTTCGCCTTCCTGAAACATGGAAATAATGAAGGTGGCTACCCTGAATTCATCACGCCTTACGGTAACATCCTCGTTGAATAAGGCTGCTGGTTCGACATGAGAAAAAGTGGGGTGCTCTTTTTAAAGCAACATAATACATAAAATCACAAACATTTTTAAAAACTGTAGGATAGCTTTTCCGCAATGCATTTAAAGCCCGCATCAAGTGTAATTCTGAAGAGTATGTGTTTCTATGGAATTCTAGTCCACCTGTTCTGGGGCCCATGTCACATTATAAAATTTTTCTTTTCGCCTGCGTCTGATATGCTAGACTGTGATCTCCTTGAAAAAAGAAATATTTACTTGCCATATTGATATGCCTATCAGCCTCCCACTCAACTCCAGGCACATTGTGAGCATTCACTAAACCCACCATAAGAAAGGTTGACTACTTCCCTGTGTTTAAGACACTTCATGGTGAGCAAACCAGCCTTGTTACCTTCAGTAACCTCTTCCGTGGGACTGCCTTATTATTATTATTTTTGTTTTTTGCATTAGGGTTTATAAAATTCTACATTGGGATTAGATCACGTGTCTTGCAGACCTGCTTTCCACAAAATGAAAAAATCAATACGAAGGATATCCATAACAAGCTCAATAACGCAGCCTTTCTCTTTGGCAGCTTTTAACACCAGCAAAGAAAAATTAACGAATGAGGAACTTTTAAGATATAGAGTTCTGGAGTGAGCATAGAATCATTTGCGTTTCTACTATCCTATACTAGGGCCTATCAAAAATTGTAAGCAGCTTTTCTGCTGGCTACATTTTCCCCGTGGGTTATTTTCTTTTCTATTAAGTAATTCCTTAATGCCCAGGGAGTTAAAATTCTGTTGAAAAGAGAGTTCTTAGCATCTCCTAAGATTCAAAGCCTTCCCGCACTTTTTTTTTTTGATCTTGAAGTTTTTAAAGTGCCGCCTGTATAGTTAAATGTGTCTTTCATGATGTACATATTTTACAGTATTTCTAAGGTTAAATATATTTGTGTAGATGTTGTGTAATCAGAATCTTACTCTCAATCACTTTCCACCTCATTTTGTTGCATGATCTAATACTTTCGAGAAGCTATGCAAACTTTTGGCCTTTTATAATTCTCATCTCAATATGATATCATAGTAGTAACCAAAGAAAAAGGGAGAATTGAAAATATGTCAAGCCTGTTTATTTTTTTCCCTGAGGCTAAGATAAACATCATCTTTCCAATTTCCAGCCAACATTTTAGAGGTGCAGGGGAATGTCTATCAAAAAATGAGATATTTCAAACACATTGTGTGAACCATTTAATATTTCTTCACCAATGAAAGCATGCATTAGCTATGGTCAAAGCCATAAAAAATTTTTTTCTTCGTTTTTTTAAGTCTACTTATTTATTTTGAGAGAGGCAGAGTGAGAAAGGGAGGAACAGAGGGAGGGGGCGGAGAGAGAATCCCAAGTAGGCTCTGTGCTGAGAGCACAGAGCTTCATTTGGGGCTCAAACTCACAAACTGTGAGATCATGGCCTGAGCCAAAACCAGACACTTAGCTGACTGAGCCACTCAGGCTCCCCTATTTTCTTTTTTAAATGAAGATATGATCTAATTATAAAGTATTCGTCTCTTGAGATTAGTATATAATGATGGGGAATTGATTCATTTATCAATTTTCCCCTCTCTTGCTTTTGATAAAAATCATAGACTATGGTCTTTGAACCTTGGCTAATTCCAGTCATCCAATGTCTTACTGGCCTTGCTCCGGGTGGGAGTGGCTTTTGAAAATTATATGCTGCTCCTCAATCACAGTGGTGTATTATATAAAAGCAACATGGTTTTAGCAGTTCAGCATTATAAAGAGAGTTGCCGGAATAGATATAGCATACAGAGATGTGAATGTGTGTGTGTGTGTGTGTGTGTGTGTGTGTGTGTGTGCATGTGTGCTCATGCACGTGTATATAATCCCAAAATGAAGAGACATCTATTCTGCTAATAGCTGTGTACTTGGTCCCATCTACACTTTGATTGTACATCAGTTATGATGTGTCTCTTTCTAACAGGAAGGATACCGATTTTGATGAATAGCTAAAAGGTAAGATCATTCTTAAAGGTGTGAGTGATTAATAATGGCCATGCATAGATTTTTTTTTAAGAGTGTAAATAAAATATATCATTCACATGAAGGGCAGGAGTTTGGCAGAATGATTCATAGTGCATTTGAAAGCATAAAAAGTCAAATCTAGGGTCTCTTCTAAGTGTGTCAAAGAGGAAACTGGTTTAAACATTTGAAATATTCAAGTAGATGATGAAATATTTGAGTGGATGTATAGAAATTATATGCCTTACGGGGTACTAAAGACAGAACTAATGTTTTTAATTACCACCAATTAGACAAAACCAAACATTTCTCTTTTAGTAGCAAAAAAGAAATAGTATGACAGGACTAAGTGGATAAAAGAAGGTGGCAGGTACATACCATGGCACTTGGACCATTTACTTCAATCCAACCAAGATTTACTACAGAACCTTTAGATTGGAGGTTCCCGTGGGAAGCTGTTGCATTAACATAAAGCTTGGCTCTAACATGGTCAGCATTCATACCGAAGTACATGGGCCCTATTAAATTGCTAACTAATGCAAAAAACTGACAAAACTGTTATATGAAGATAGAAGACTTATTCCATATATCAAAGTACATTAACAAATAATCTATATGGTTGGTCTTTGTTTATTCTCTGCCAATGATCTAGAGCTCATGATATTTTCACAAGTCACAAGAAAGCAAGCTTGTTGGCAATAAAGTACTATATGGCATGCTCTTCTATGACCCAGTACCCCAGAGACTGTGCATGTCACAGAAAGAAAAAGTCTCAGGCCCGGGGTCAAGATGAGATTCGACTTTTCTTCCACAAATCCTAGGTGAATGGAGGGTCACTAGTTGTGCCTTTCTCGCTTGAAATGAAGGTGAAAAAATAGATGACTTCAAAATAAACTGCATAAAAAGGAACTTTGAGGACTACCTAGGGTCAAATGCCCATACCCCCTAGAGATAAAAACAAGAATCATCGTTTGTACTCTTAAGAATAAAGACAAGCTGATGAAGTTTTTAATTTTTTAAAAAATTTTTTACTTCATGCCTATAAAAGATTTTAGGAATGTAATTATCCTCATGTGATGCCTCTCCCTGTGAGGACATAGGGCATACATCCTGGGCGTGATAGAAGGCACAGTGACATTCTCTCTCTACAGTTATCATGGCCTTCCCCCTGTGTTCTTTGGCTGCCAATGTTCCCTGAAAGTCAGGACTTGTGTAAACAAGCCAGGCATGAGGCCTATTGATGGACAGAGATCTGACGAACACCTGACACCATCAGGAGCATGACTTTCAAATCAGAAAGGTAAAAACGTAGGAAATACCAAAGGATCATGTCATAGGTGAGACTTCACTACATTAAGGTCTTCACAGTATTTTTGGAAACTAAACTCCCTTTCAGAAAATCTAAGATATAACACGCTTTACTGAGTTGAATGCCACAGAATCTGTTATCCCCACCCTCTAATTCTCTCTCTCTCTCTCTCTCTCTCTCTCTCTCTCTGAAGACACATGTTGAGCATCATCCTGCCTCTGGGTGTGGGGGTGCAGATATGTGTGTACATTATAGGCATAGATATGAATATCTTGAGCTCCCTGGGGTAGTAGGATTTAAAATCGGTTCAGTTCCCCTATTTAATACATTTCAGGATTTGGGAATTCTTGGATAAATGTTGAACATGTTGCTTATAATACACATCCAAATACAGAATTCAAAGTATAATTCTGTATTTAGATATGTGTTATCCAGAATAGAAATATTTGTATCTGGTAAGCACCCTAGTGAGACACTATCATTTGTTTTACTCTAAGTTCTAACTCCAAAGTGTAATGTCTGAGCTTAAATAAAAATTAAAGCATCAAATATCTCAGAGAAAGCAGGACTGGGAAGGTGATGCTTAGGGAGGTCAATAACGGTAGATGTATTTAAAAGTTTATAGTATATTTCTCTAGTTCAAAGTTCCTTTTTAGGATATATCTATATGGAGATTTCATAAAAACACATTTATGCTTTCATTTACCAATATTATTAAGTACACACTGATCTGAAAGACAAATACCATTTCAATATAATGTGAGTCATACATAAATAATTACATTGTGGTCAATGGAAAAATGGAATATACTAATCAGACAATGAAACAACTACTTTGAAACTCTGTCAACAAATTTTGCTTTTTTTCTCTTGACTTTGCTTCCTGAAGGTGAGGGTAAGCAAGTCATTTCTTCCTTTGTTTTTCTCCCTTTGTTGGCTATGCTGCAACAGAGTAAATGAATCTGTATGGTTGTCTTCCTCATCTTGTGTGGCCTGGGTGATTAAAGATTCTGCTAATTCTCTAGATGCTTACCTAAAGGTATCCTTCCCAGGCTTCCCTTTTCCCTGTCCTTTAAAGGAATCTTCAGGGAGCAAGTGGATGCCATTAACCACACAATGAGTCCCGAGATGATTGTGCCTTCTTCCTCTTAAGCTGGTTGTTGTGGCCAAGTGGCAAAATGAGACACATTGAATAAGAACCAGTTGACAACCAGATGCAATGCATATATTTGCAACATGAGGGAGATTCAAATAATTGAAGTGGTAAAACACACAGCCACACCTACTTTGAGTTTCCTCGAAGGGTACAGTCTCTGAGGTCTATCTCTGATTTCATGCCTTCTGTGGTGACACAGAGGTTCCTTCATGTGCTTTTATTTTCCCTTTTTATCTTGCTCTGACCACCACCGCCCCTGTTCTTTTCAGTTCCTCAATTCCTCAATTCTTGCAGTCTGGAAAGACCCCATGTTTGCTTAGGTGAAAGACTTTCTATGCTGAGGTCCCTGACTATGGAGCCATTAATGGTTTCCAGATTTAGAACATGATTATTATTCTTTTGTTTTATTTTCTTTGACTTCTTCATTCTTCCTTCATTGCCAGAGTACCATTTGCAGATTGGCTATAGCCAACTAGCTCCGTAACTTAGCAAATCAATAAGTTGTTCGCCAAATCACCAACAAAGAGACAATCTGGTAGGACGGTACTATGAAGAATTAGTCTCTTTCCACTAAAATCCACCTGGTTTTAGTCATCAATACAATATATTGTACAAAAGAGGAGACTATTCTTCCTTAGAATTGCAATTAGAGCCTCCATTCAGATTGTAGTCATACTTTAGTTTTAATTGCTTGTTTTAAATGTAATTTGTTGGATTCCTTTGACTCAAAACATACACAATCAGACTAAACAGGTGTTTTAGTGAGAAGAGTGTTTACAGAACAATTCAGGTGAGGTATCTCCAGATTGACTGGATGCAATTTTAATGACACAATCATCCTCAAGTGTGTGCTAACTCTTACTACATTCCAGTGACTTATTTATCAACATCACAGAGCGCAGGAGGATACATTTCCCTCACTTTAAATATTTAATATTGACTATTTGAAATCACTAAAAAAGAAGAAGAGGAGGAGAAAAAGGAAGAGAAAGAGGGGGAGGCAGAGGAGGAAGGTGAAATATTCCAGTGAAAAATAATGAAATTACAGGAATCATTCCAATGATGCTAAACTTTGCTTCAATTAAATTTAGTCCCTTCTACTTCCAACTCACAAGCCTTCTTTGGCGTCATCAGCCTCTGATATACTTTTCAGTGAGTTCCAAAGAATCTATAAGGTATAAAAATTCCAGAAAAATTATTTGTTGGAGACCAAACGTAAATAGATATATGTTCAGCATCTGAATGTTACAGAAAACTTCTCCAAAATGGCCCATATGTTCTTCTAGAAAAAGCAACAGTCCTGACAGTGAACCATGAAATATTCTGGAGGCAAATGGCAGAGTGCCAGTGTCTTAAGGGACAGCATTTTCCACTTTAAATAACAGACAAAATAAAGCTTTAAAATGTTCTTGGTGATATATGATTCAGTAAACCCTTCAAGGCGATATAAGGAAAACCTTTTCTTCTTAAGACTGATGTTGGAAAGAAACAGACAAAAATTAAGAATTGCTCTGCCAGGCAGCATAAAGAATCAATTGGTGACTTTCTGAAATTCAGGAAATTCAATGAATCGATAGACTGTTAGGAACCAGGCCACACACACTGAAAGTGATTCTTTTTAAATATGAGATACCAGAGATAACAGAAAGCTCTTCTGAAAGCACGGAGCATAAGCATGCATTTAAAAGAAACTAAATTGTGTACTAGCAGGAAATGAAAATAGCTTATTTTTTAATAGGCACCCGCAAATGGGGACATTTGGCAAGGGTAAACCAATGCTTAATTGTAAGATAAGCAATTTACAGGTAAATATCAAACTGTATTTTTTCATTTCTCATTTGATTTTTGTCATTTCTAGTTCACTTACCCTGTCTCTAAAAATGGCAAAATCTCTATCATAAAATAATTTGGATTTAATTGACATTCCCCAAGGCAAGCAAGCTGGAAGTAGAATTCTTTTGAAAGCAAACACTTTTTGATGACTGTAAGAATCAAGTATAATTGGAGGATTTTTCTTGTTCATATTACAATAGTCTACCCATCTTTATGTAGCTTATGACACAAAAATTAAAATGTATAAAGTGGTCCTTTAAAAATTATAAATAATCAGTGGGACAGTTGGGTGCCTATAAAATTCTTTACATTATGATGGAAGATACATTAGACTGAAACATTTATTTTATCCACGGTTTTATTTTAAATTATTTAAATTACCATTAAGACATGTGAAATGTACTCAACTGAAATCATCACAAATAATTTATAGTTTTATTTTTCAAATAAGAAAAGTTACAAATAGGAAGTAAAGGAAAGCAAGGAAGCTTTATAAGATTTATAAAGGAAGCTTTATAAGATTTCCTGAGCAAATTGAAAAAATAATTATCATAAGAAATTAATCTTAAATTTAGAGTTATTACTAGGAAGTTTTTGGTTTCTTCCCACTATTATGGTGTTCATTTGTTGACTATTAAGCCATGATCATAAAACATGGAGAAAACATACAGTTTTAAATGTGTAGGTCAGTAATATCCTAGATTATGATTGCTCCTCGTGGCAGAGTTTTAATTGTGTCTAAATAATTTGGGGGAAAAGACTCTTTTAAATACTTAGGACAATAAAATTTAAAATCTGGGCAAAGCAGGAAGATGATGCAGTGGGAATATCCTGAGCTCACCTTGCCCCCTGGACACAGAGAAACAATTACATGTATATAACTAACTCTGAAAACAACCGGAAGACTGGCAGAACAGATCCTTCACAGCCAATAATAGAGAGAAGACCACACTGAAAAGGAAAGGATGTGCAGAAACACCATTGGGAACCAAGCCCCAGCATGATTAACTACAAATGGGAGGGACATCACAAGCATGAAGAAGTGAGAGGATCAGACCTGACAGGGCAACACTGGCACTAGGGACCCACCTTGGGAAAACAAGTTCCCATAACATTTGGCATTGAAAATCATTTAGGGGCGCCTGGGTGGCTCAGTCAATTAAACCTCTAACTTCGGCTTAGGTCATGATCTCACAGTTCATGGATTTGAGCCCCGCATCAAACTCGGTGCTGATAGCTGAGAGCCTGGAGCCTGCTTCAGATTCTGTGTTTCCTTCTCTCTCTCTCTACCCCTCCCCACTTGTACTCTCTCTCTCAAAAATAAATACTTTTTTTAAAAAAAGAAGAAAATCATTTAAGAAGCAGGAAGCTAAACTCAGAGAGTCAGAGGGTGATAGGATACCAAATCCCTGCCCTTAAAGAGCCAGAATACTAAATAATGGCCTGAGACATAGCACAGAAGCAACAGTGTGGAAAGCACCTGGGGTATACCCGAAGATTTATTAACTAATCTTAGAAAATGTGCCAAAGGGGCAAGGATATACAGGAGATTCCTCCAGGAATGAAAGTGCTGGTGGGGCACCATTTCTCTTGTCTTCCCCCAGCCTAGATAGCCAGACACTTGTGGAAGCCAAGAGTTAAAAATGAAAGAAGAGAAAGAGTTAAATGAAGCAAACATAAATAATATGCTTGATAAAAAAATTCAAAGTAATGGTCATAAAGATATTCACTTGATTTTAGAAAAGAATGGATGAACTCAGTAAGAACTTCAAAAAAGAGACAGAAATATAAAAAAGAACAAGTCAGGGGTGCCTGGGTGGCTTAGTCAGTTTAGCATCTGACTTTTGATCTCAGTTCAGGTCATGATCTCAGTGTTGTGAGTTCAGGCCCCACTTTGGGCTCTGCACTGGGCATGGAGCCTACTTAAAAAAAAATCAGAGCTTAAGAAGTCATCTGAAATGAAAAATATACCAAAGGGAATAAACAACATATTTGAGGGGGCAGAATAGATCAGTGAGCTAGAAGACAGAAAAATAAAAAGCAAAAGCTGAGCAGCGCAAAGAAAAAAGAATTAAAAAAAAGAAAAAAAAAACAGGAATAGGTTAAGGGAACTCTGTGACATTATCAACCATAATAACATTCACATTTTAGGGATCCTGGACATAGAAAAGAGAGATAAGGGACAGAAAGTGTATTTGAAGAAATAGTAGCTGAAAACTTCCCTAATCTTTGGAAAGGAACACACATCCAGGTCCAGGAAGTACAAAGAGCCTCTAACAAGAATCCAAGGAGGTCCATATCAATAAATATAATAACTAATATGGTAAAATGCAATGATAAAAAGAGAATTTTAATTTTTTAAATCTTTATTTTTGAGAGAGAGAGAGACAGATTGCAAGCAGGGGAGAAACAGAGAGAGAGGGAAACACAGAATCCAAAGTAAGTTCCAGGCTCTAGGCTGTCAGCACAGAGCCCAACACAGGGCTTGAACTCACAAACCACGAGATCATGACCTGAGCCGAAGTCAGATACTTAACCAACTGAGCCACCTAGAGGCCCCAATAAAAAGAGAATTTTAAAAGCAGCAAGGAAAAATAAAATAGTTACATACAAGGGAAACCCCTGAGGCTATCAGCGGATTTTTCAGCAGAAACTTCGCAGGCCAGAAGGGAGTGGCATGACATGTTCAAAGCATTAAATAGAAAAAACTTACAACAAAGAATACTTTACCTGACAAGGTTATTATTCAGAATTGAAGCAAATATAAAATTTCCCTGACAGACAAAAGTTAAAAGAATTCATCATCATGAAACCAAACTTACAAAGACACACACACACACACACACACACACACACACACAAAGAAAAGAAAAGAAAAGAAAAGAAAAGAAAAGAAAAGAAAAGAAAAGAAAAGAAAACTACAGGCCAATAATCCTTGATAAAGATAGATGCAAAAATCAGCAAAAATCATCAACAAAATACTAGTAAACCACATTCAACAATACATTAAAAACATTAAAAGGATCATTTACTACAATCAACGGGGATTGATTGCAAGGATGCAAGGGTAGTTGCCTCTGGCAAATCAATCGATCTGATGCATCACATTAACAAGAGAAAGAATAAAAATCATATGATCATCTCAACATATGCACAAAAAGTATTTGACAAAACATAACATCCATTCATGATAAAAACTCTCAACAAAGTAAGTGGGAACATACCTCAACATAATAAGGGCTATATATGAAATACCACAGTTAATATCATACACAATGGTGAAAGACTAAAAGCTTTTCCTCTAAGGTCAGGAAAAATGATAAGGATTTTTTTTTTCACTACAGTATTAAAAGTCCTAGCTGCAGTAATCATTAAGAAAAAGAAACAAAGTCACCAAAATTGGTAAGGAAGTAGGAAAACTGTCACTATTTGCAGATGACCTGACACTATATATAGAAAACCCAAAAGACTCCACCAAAAACTACTAGAACTAATAAATAAATTCAGTTAAGTTGCAGAATACAAAATTAATATTCAGAAATTTGTTGTATTTCGTGTACTTACCAAAATAGCAGAAAGAAAAATTAAGAAAATCCCATTGACAGTTGTACCAAAAAGAATAAAATACCTAGGAATAAATTTAACCAAGGAGGTGAAAAACCTATACTCTAAAAGTTATAAGACACTGATGAAAGAAATGAAGATGACACAGCAAACCCTGGAAAGATATACTTAGGTCATGTCATTGGAAGAAATAATATTATTAAAATGCCCATACTCCCCAAATCTGTAGATTTTAATATTATTAAAATGCCCATACTCCCCAAATCTGTAGCCCCTTGCTCCTGAGAAGAGCAAGGCCAATCACTTCCTGATCCTCTTCCGTGACTCGAACTGCCAGTTCCGGGCCCTCTACACGCTGTCCGGGGAGACAGAGGAGCTGACGAGGCTGGCCGGCTATGGCCCCCGCACAGTCATGCCCGCCATGGTGGAGGGCATCTACAAGTACAACTCGGACCGCAAGCGCTTTACCCAGATCTCTGCCAAGACCATGTCCATGAGTGTAGACGCCTTCACCATCCAGGGCCACCTCTGGCAGAGCAAGAAGCCCACCACCTCCAAGAAGGGCAGCAGCACCCCCAAGCAGCCTCATCCCGGTGGTTCCCAGGGCAGAGGACAGCCTGAAGGACAATCAGTTGGCATTCCTGGGTCTCGTCTGTCCCCAACCTTGTCTGGGTAGGGCTGGAGTCCCTACCCCCTCCAGATTCAATGCAATCTACACATTCAATGCAATCCCTATCAAAATACCAATAGGATTTTTCACAGAATTGGAACACATAATACTAAAATTTGTATGGAACCACCAGATCCCAAATAGTCAAAGCAATCTTGAGAAAAAATAGCAAAGCTGGAAGCATCACAATCCCAAATTTCAAAATATACTAGAAAGCTATAGCAAACAAACACAACACAACAACGGTATGGTACTGGCACCAAAATAGACACATGTAGATGAATGAAACAAGATGGAGAGCCAAGAAATCAACCCATGCCTACATGGTCAATTAATCCATGAAAAAGAGGCAAAAATATACAATAAGGAAAAGACAGTCTTTCCAATAAATGGTGCTGGGAAAATTGGACAGCTATAGGCAAAAGAATGAAACTGGACCACTTTCTTACACCATACACATACACAAACGCAAAATGGATTAAAGACCTCAATATGAGACCTGAAACTGTAAAACTCCTAAAAGAGAAAATAGTAATCCCTTGGACATTAGCCTTAGCAACATATTTATAGATATGTCTCTTCAGGCAAGGGAAATAAAAATAAAAATGAACTACTGAGACTGTAACAAAATAAAAGCTTATACACAACAAGGGGATCCATCAACAAAACAAAAAGGCAACCTAGTGAGTGGAAGAGGATATTTGTGAATGATATATCTGATAAGGGATTAATATCCAAAATATATAAAGAACTTACACAACTCAACACTAAAAAATAAACAATCTGATTGAAAAATGGGCAGAAGACATGAATAGACATTTTTCCAAAGAAAACATACAGATAGCCAACAGAAACATGAAAAGATGCTCAGCATCACTCATCATCAGGCAAATGTAAATCAAAACCACAGTAAGATACCACCTCACACCAGTCAGAATGGCTAATATCAAACAGGCAAGAAATAATGAGTGTTGATGAGGAGATGGAGAAAAGGAAACTCTTGCTCACTGTTGGTGAGAATGTAAATTGGAGTAATCACAGTGGAAAACACTATGGAAGTTCCTCAAGAAACTAAAAACAGAAATACCGTATGATCCAGTAATTCCATTCCTGGTTATTTACCCGAAGAATATAAAAACAGTAATTTGAAAAGATATATGCACTCCTATATTTATTGCAGCATTATTTATAATAGCCAAGATAAGAAAGTAACCTAAATGTCCATCGATAGATGAATGAATAAAGAAGATACATATATATATATATGTACATGTGTGTACATATATGTATGTATATATACATATACACACCATGAAATATTACTCAGCCACAAAAAGAATGAAATCTTGCCATTTGCAACAACATCATGGACCTAGAGGGTATTGTGCTAAGTGAAATAAGTAAGACAGAGAAAGACCAATATCATATGATTTCACTTATATGTGAAATCTTAAAAAACAATCAAAAAACATACTCTTGAATACAGAGAAGAAACTGGTGGTTGCCAGAGAGGAGGTGCAGAGGGGTGGACAGAATAGATGAAAGGGGATTAAGAGGTACAAACTTCCAGTTATAAAACAAATAAGTCAGGGAGACAAAAAGTACAACATAGAGAATATAGTCAAAAACATTCTAACATACTGTTTGATAGCAGACTGTGACTACTCTTACAATGGTGAGCACTAAGTAATGTATTCACTGTCAAATCAGTCTGTTGTGCACCTAAAACTAATATAACATTGTATGTCAATTATATTTCCATAATAAAAAATTAAAACCTAATGTTTGTAAGAAATAAAACATTAATTAAAGCAATAGATGTGATAGTCAAAGAAAAGTTGCACTTTCTACAGTAAATTCTGTCACAGGGACACGATCAATGTGTACACTCCACAAATGTGAACAATTTAAAAATATATCTAAATATATAGCAGGGAGCACCCAGTGAGTTACCAAGGACTATTCTGAATTTCTGAAATATGTCTTCTACCTTGTGGTTATATGGATATGTTTGCAGGTTACCCTATGTTGGCAACAGTAGCTCCTCCCCTAGGGACAACTTTGATTAGCCAAAGAACAATGGTATAGGTATTCAAGGTTTGAATGACTCCCTTGAAGTTTAAGTCTCTTTCTAAATTTTTTAAAACTCTATTCATATGCTCTCTTATATTAAACATATAATATAAACAATATCATTATTCCTTGATGTTTCGTGGCCCAACAGTCCAGAGCACCATTAACAACATTTATCACTGACTATGCTACAGATGTAGTTGTGCAATATATACTACTGAATTAAAATCATGCTGAGAATTTGAGGTATATGGCATCTATTTTCCTATTTCTTTTTTTACTCATAAACTGGGGAAAATTATACCAAATATGCTTACTGGAATGCTCTAGTTCACCCAAATTTTTCTTTGCAGGATGTGGATTTTATGGGATCCTAAATATGAAATAAACAATGGAGACTGAACCAGAACAGGCCTCACTAACTTCCCCATAAATTTGGGTTGTTCAACAGGGCTGACTTTGTATTCATTGTAGATGGTATGGTAAAACACTGACTTTTGCGTGTTTGTTGTTTTTTAAAAGAAGACTATTAGTATGGGTGTTCATCTGGCAGAAAATGCCATTCTAAGCCAAGAGTCAGTTGGTATAAGAAACAAAAGTGCAGTGTTAGGAAAACAGTGACTCTCTTCTGAGGAAACTAAGAACGACGAAGTTGAGAACTTCTTCACAACTATTCTTGGGGCACCTGGGCGCAGTTAGACATCTGACTCTTGATTTAGGCTCAGGTTCTGATCTCACAGTTTGTGAGTTTGAGCTCTGCATAGGGCTCTGCACTGTCAGTGCTGTCCTGCTTCAGACTCTCTCTCTCTCCTTCTCTCTGCCCCTACCTCACTTGCTCTCTCCCTCCCTCTCTCTCTCTCTCTCAAAATAAATCAAAAACTTAAGAAAAAAACACTATTTTTGACAAAGTCTATGTTTTCCTTTGATATGTGTATCCAAGTCCATTCCTAGTTGTGAGGTGCTCTGGACAAATACTTTTGTAGGGTCTCTGTCTATATAAACAATTAGATTTAAAAAGTGTTACCAAATGTATGGGTCTGTATGAGGTAGAAATAAAGACTTAGAATAATGGGTAAAGAAGAAGTAGTTACACATTTGTTGTCCAATCAATAGATATGAAGATTCATCTTAGTTTCCAGGTATCATTTCTTCCTATGCACGTTAAGGAACGATCTCTTCATGTTATTTATCGTCTAATAGGTCATTTTTTAAATAATTTCATGCCTCACACTACATGAAAAAAGTAGTAATGCCATTATTATACATAAAGCCATAGCTCTTCAGAATGTACTTGTATCGAAACAAGATAGATCTTTCTGCTACTGAAGTTCCCTCGCTGCATTTATTTGGTTATATCATCACTCATGACACTGCATCACCTAATGGCTTCACTGTGCCATCAAAGGTTTTAGCTGCACTTCATTAACGATGACCACACATAAATGCAAGTCTTATCCCTCGTATGCAGCAAAGCATGAGTTATCATTCGTCTATCATTTTAATCTTACCAGACAGAATTTTATACTTTAAACATAGGATAACACATCTTCTAAATGTGTCTTCCTTCAAAATCTCTAACCAAAATCATTGCATTTGTAGAATGTAATACCTTCCATTGTTGCCCTCCACATGCTGCCACCAGTGGGGAGAATTGGTAAGAGCCCCATGAGCTGAGCAAGAAGAATGGTCCTATTCATCTAAGAAGTGTCCCCCCCGTTTCCAACAAGGCTTACGGCTAACCCAGGAAATATGTCACCGCATCAATCACAGGCAAGAGTGAACTTTGATCAGAAGGGCTATTTGGCAGTGAGAAACAATGTTCTGGAAAACTCTCCAAGGAGACAGGCACAGCCAGTCCCAGAGATGTGTCTGACACCCAGTACAAAGCCTGAGGCAAAAGGAGTAGGGTAACTTTCCTGGACTACAACAAAGTAAAGGGTGCTTGCTGCCACCCAGACACCATCTGGTGCTGCAGATCAGAGGAGACACCTGTTCTAAACGTGGACAGGTGAGAACTGACTCTGTGGCCCACATATACAGCTCAGATCTAAGGGTCACAGATGGACTATCAGGAGCCTAGAGCCCTGAACTCATCCTATGTCCAAAGTGAGTAAGATTCACCCAAAACCTATAGGTCAGCACTGTTCTGTTGTTCAATCTCATGTGATCCCATGAAAGAAATATTGTGATCTGAACTCAGGGTACCTGGCCTGAATGACACTCCTGGATCCTGTAGGTCCTAGCCTCTATTCTACCTTTTTTTTTAATGTTTATTTATTTTTAAGAGGGAGAGAGAGAGATTTTGAGCAGGGGAGGGACAGAGAGGGGGGCGGATAGAGGATCCAAAGTGGCTCTGCACTGACAACGAACCCAATGGGGAACTCAAATTCATGAACCATGAGATCATGACCTGAGCCAAAGTTGGCCGCTTGACCAACTGAGCCACCCAGGCGCCCCTCTAGAGATGATCTTTAAAATTTGGTAGAAGGCATTTTAAAGTGCAGAGCAACCAAAGACACAGGTTAGAAAAGCAGGGGCTCATACTTGCTGGTACTATATTTTCCTCCAGTTTTTAAAAAAGCCCTTAGATACAAGCTGGGCCTTCCGATAGCATATCCCTTTTCATCTTACTAATCATTGTATTTTCAAACATATTGCCAGAGAGTAGGCTACCCGATAACATTAGAATAGCCTTCCTGGAAACAGTCATGTCTTATATTTCTGCTCTGCTCTGTAAAACCTGGCCCAGGGCTAGTCACATAAAAGTCCACAAATACTTCTTGGTACATAACAGCTATTTACCAAATACAACAAATACAGTTAACAGGAAAACTGTAGAACTGCTAAACAAGAAGTCAAGAGTCACTGATACTATAAAGGTAATTGTTACTGGAAAATAAATTCATAGAGCAGTCATTCTTCATCATAGAGATTTCAGCCTAAAGAAAATAGTGCCATACACCAATTCTCTGACTGAAATGAAAGGGCTGGGCTGATATTACATTTCCTAAAATTATTCACCAAATGAAGTCCTCTATTATTTCTCTTCCCTTTCTCTATTTTCATTATTGAGAGCATGCACATCTTCTTCTTCCTTTTTTACTACAACAGGTACAATACTTCCTTTTATGTTCAATTTAATACTGACCTTTCTCTATGACTAACCCTACTCCACAGTGACCTTTTAGAATTGAAGTATCACTTTTTATGTATGGTCTATACCACATTGATTCACACCGATATGTCTAGGAATATGCAAGAGCATTGTGGGTATATATGTATATTGCATATTATTTAGATACATGCATATATATATATATATATATATATATATATGCATGTGCCATCCCCACAAGAAAATTATATGATTTATGCTAATGAGCACATTGCTTATAAAGCATGAAGCACTTTCCCAGAAAGAGTAGGAGCTGAGAAAAGTCTCCTACATTTGATTAAACTTTGATTTCACCGTTCTATATCTGGCTTTTGAAATCTTTTGAGAACTTTGCTGCTTATTAAAATGCACATGAGATTTAAGAGTGATAGGAATCAATAATTATCAATATCACATTTAAGCAAATCTGTGGTAATAAATGGAGTGAGAAATTGAACTAGTGTAGATTTTCCAGGTGATATATTTTCCTGGGATCCAGGTCCCAGGTGATATATTTTCTTCCCAATAATTCTTCCCCAGCACAAACCAAAATTATCACCAGTCATCACCCACTACCTATCACTACTGTAACCAGCACAGCACAACCAAAGATGCTCGATTATTAAGTCTTTGGGCACTGAGGCCACATATTAATCATATCTCCATCCTTGAGCAAAGAGCACATAGTAGTGCTCAAGAAATATCAGTTGGGGAATAAATGAAAATCTATATTGTTTTGCCCTCTTAAACTGATCCGGCTGTATCTGAGTCAGCACATCAGAGCTAGCATTGTAATTTCCATTTTTCCAGAAATTTTATCAGAAGTTGTGGGGTCATAATAATTACCTTGCCAAAGCTGTGAACATTACACAGGAAATCTCTTCCATGGTTCTGAGGCTACACAGCTCACTTTACTCATTCTTCTCAAGGGAAATTTAGCAAGAGGATATAGGTGGCTTTTCTTTTCAATCACTGCTGTGGAAAAGATAAAACAATGCAATCATGAGTCACCTTCGTTTATGAAAATATTACATCAAGCCCAACTGGAACAAATGACCTTATTACTTAGAAAAAGAAGAGGTGACTGTGACACACTAGAAAATGTGTGGGTCAAAATTAAAAAAAAAAAAAGGAACATGCAAAATTTATAGTTTGTGGTAAAATATTAAGTCATTACAAAAATACTCAGCATAACCAACAGTAAGTGGTTAGAAAATGGCCATAAGGTAGTTCAGAGAGTAAGACACTGTCATATGCTTCTTAAAATTTAGAACATCTTCTGAAATGTGGTAGCGTATATCTTACTTTGTGTTTAAGCTATATAAACATGTGGAATATAGAATGCTACAGCTTGTGAGGCACGTTCTGATTATACAAAAATAAAGAGCCACTGAAATGAAAGGATACTTTTCATCCCTATTTCCAGTTCAAAACAAGAAGGTAACCTTCCATACCATCAGGTGGATTCTGGAAGATAATTATTTTGCATGCTCAGTTCAGGTTCTTAATTCCAACGCAGCAGGTTACTACAGGTTTTAGAGGAGAAAAGAGCCAAGATACATAAACTTTATTGTTATTGTTGCCCATTTGACAAGATACTGTCCCAAATGAATGGACATTGGCCATTCAGATGGAAAACAAAAGCCTGTTTATCAGCTGGTTAATTGCTCTCAGATATGAAATAAGATTCCCAGCAGTAAAGCTCCCTCACACTTCCATTCCTCAACTGAATTATAAGCTATCTGCGAACAGAACTGTTTCCAGCAACCAAGTGTTTATCAGGATGAAGCACATCTGCCACAGATGACTGCTGACCTTTCAACTTTGGTCAGCACTTTGGCAGCCGGCATAGTCATAGAAAAGGGGGATGGATGCAAGTTTCCTGGCATTCTCATTTTCATCTTCCCTTGTGTGGCTGAACTCTGAAATGAGGAGGTAACTAAGTAAAGCCAGCACACTGCAAATATCCCTTTCGCAAGATGAGTCTGGTGAATGCACTTACTTCCCATCACATTTTCTAGATTGGGGAGGACAGGGGGTTTTTGCAGTTAACTCATCTTATTAGTTTCTTTTATAACTTACTGTATCAGCTTCAGGAGTACTGATGCATAGGGGCACCTGTACCCCAATGTTTATAGCGGCACTCTCAACAATAGCCAAATTATGGAAAGAGCCTAAATGTCCATCAACTGATGAATGGATAAAGAAACTGTGGTTTATATACACAATGGAATACTACGTGGCAATGAGAAAAAATGAAATATGGCCTTTTGTAGCAACATGGATGGAACTGGAGAGTGTGATGCTAAGTGAAATAAGCCATACAGAGAAAGACAGATACCATATGGTTTCACTCTTATGTGGATCCTGAGAAACATAACAGAAACCCATGGGGGAGGGGAAGGAAAAAAAAAAAAAAAAAAAAGAGGTTAGAGTGGGAGAGAGCCAAAGCATTAGAGACTGTTAAAAAACTGAGAACAAACTGAGGGTTGATGGGGGGTGGGAGGGAGGGCAGGGTGGGAGGGAGGACAGGGTGGGTGATGGGTATTGAGGAGGGCACCTTTTGGGATGAGCACTGGGTGTTGTATGGAAACCAATTTGACAGTAAATTTCATATATTAAAAAATAAAAAATAAAAAAAAAACAAACAAACATTAAAGTCTATTAAATTTTCAAAAAAAAAAATAACTTACTGTATCAGCTTATCACTGGGAAAGATTATTCATTGTATAATTGTTCAAAAGAATGGTTACTAATACTAATACAATACTTGACAGCTAGATCATCCAAAAATCACCACAGAGGCTCACCATACCAATGGAAAGAGATTTAAATACAGGGCTTTGTGGGGCGCCTGGATGGCTCAGTTGGTTGAGCGTCGACTTTGGCTCAGGTCATGATCTCACAGTTCATGGGTTTGAGCCCCGCATTGGGCTCTGCACTGACAGGTCAGAGCCCGGAGCCCGGAGCCTGCTTCCGATTCTGTGTCTCCCTCTATCTCTCTGCCCCTCCCCCACTCACACTCTGTCTCTCTCTCTCCTTCAAAAATAAATAAACATTAAAAAAAATAATGATAAATAAATAAATAAATATAGGGCTTTGTCTTTCCTCAGTGGAATTTTTGGACAAGCTGGATAATCAGTAAAGGGTAATTTTAAAAAGGTAAATGTAGGAACTCTTATACTAGCGGAGAAGCCTTAACTCTGATAATAAACCACTATTAAAAATAATACCAACAACAACTAATAAATACCTTTAATAGATCCTGCACTGATAGCATTCTTATATCAATTTTCTGTTAACCTGTGGGTTTTCCCGCTTTTGTATAACCTCAGTGCACATGGAACACAGGTCTTACAAGGTAGCCTTCTGGATGGGCCTGCTTACCTGGCTCTGACTTGTTTCATCTACGGAATAATGACTGCATTCATGCGTACATGTAACCCAGGCATACAATTTTAATAAATATTAAATTATCTCTTCTTCCATCTGTCTCTTCCTTCCTATAAGCAAATACCTGGCCATCTACTGGCCAAGGCTTTAGTGGTCCTTTTAACAGATGATGCAGTATAAAGGCAATCCCCTGTGCTTCCAAAACTAATCATTGAATCAGAGGTTAGTAAAGAGATGGCTGCTCCCTAGTGACCCCTCAGTTTTGGAAGTCCCCTCCCTTTCTTTGTGTGTGAATTCCATGCCACTCCCTCCCTTCTACAAAAGTGAGGGGAGTCCAATCATTCTTTTTCCTAGAACACCAGTAGACCAGGAAGTTCTATCTAACACCTTAATTCTGTCAATTAGATCTTCACTGCTAAGACATTGGGAGGAACTTGCATGACTCAAGAACAACTGTCCCCGTGATGACACTGTGACCACTTTATCTCAGCTGTTGGAAAGTTACTTTGGTAATCCTGTCCTTCCTGAGTTCTCTTGGATCACAGGCCGAAGCCTGGTCTACAAGTGTCCTGTTAATTGTGTGAGCCTCCAGCCTCACCTTCATATTCTTCCAATTAGTTCCCTTTCACTTTTGTTAACCAGAGTTGGTGTCTGTTACTTACAAGGAAGAACCATTACTGACATATAATGCATGTAATCATGAAAGACAGTTTATAAAGTAAGATAATAGACGTGATATTCGGGAATGGCATAGACAAAAATCCCAATGTGTTTTAAGACAGGAAAGTGGCAGTGGCATCAGCTAATCAGGAACGGATAGTAGAGATAGTGACGCAAGGTTTCAGCAGGTGTGGTCAGGTGGATGATAACCAGTGGGCAGGGGGGAAGCGGCAAAATGTGCCTAAGGCACAATCAATAGATAACTTCCATGAAATGGGGATTACCTCAGAGTATTCTTCCTGCCACAAACATTTCTTTAGTATTTTCTAGTGTGGGTGCTGCTGGAACCCAGTGTTAATGTCAGGTACCTGCCCCTGAGTTGCACAAAGTCCAGTCTCTCTTCAAGTAGAGAGGGACACTCTTGGAGTGGGCTAATAAAAGATTTTTGACTGCTGTCCCAAAGCTGTTCTCTGAGGAAGTAGTGTCTTCTCCAAAGTAAATCTTTGATGTCACCAAAGCATTATTTACAGGTGGAAAAGGGAAATAAATGCTAGATTTAAATAAATGCATTTAAAACTGTAATGAGCAGACGTTTGCAACCTTCAAGGGTAGCACTCCATGAAAATTGTGAGAATTTCTAGCTTCAATTGGTTTTCACTTTAACACTTGAAGTAAGTGTAAAAGCATTCATAAAAAAGATATATAACCTATATGTGAAGAAAAATTTAATTTTACCATTGTGATAGCTTTATATAGTTTTCTGAAAAATCCTTACTCATACGTCTGCTTCTTTCTGACAGATATTAGCCAGTTTTTATTATTTTTTTTCCCTTCAGGACCCAGGTAAAGCAAAAGGGATTTCTATGGACCATCCTACTGTGAACACAGTTTATACCTTCTTTCTATATTTTGCTCTAATAATCAGTATTTACAATTTCGTTAAATGTAAAGAGCAACTTCCTACTTGGTAATCAAACTGAACCTTCCCACTGGAGGAACATGGGTGGCAAACAGCCATATGTACCGTAGTGGAACAGCTTCCCTATAGGGCACAGTTGAGGAGATACACGTGATTAATCATCTCATCTAGTGCGAAGTAGGAATACCCACCATAGACTACCTGTGCATAATTCCAAGGGTTGCTGATGAAGAAAACTTCTCCACTTCACCCGAACTTGAAACAATTGTCAAGAGTGATGTTTTTTCATGGCTGGAATTACACAGTGATGGCCATCTGGATATAATATAATTTATTGAGTCAATCTTGTACAGTTCGCATTTAGGTTGATTCTATTTTAATGACCTGGATTATCTGACCATTTGTTTTGGATAAATTCCAAGCAGTAGAATCGTTAGTATATACACATTGTCAAGGTTTTTGACCTATAGGGCATTTAATTTTTTTCCTTCAGAGAAATTATACCGATTTATACTCAACCAGCACTGTGCGAGTCACTGCTCCATTGTCTTCCGAACTGCAGTCCTGGAGCGCAGGTGGAGGAAGAACACGGTTGCGTCATTCCAGTTGTTGCATGAATATCTAACCTGAGTTTCCATCCTCAGACAGAAAAGTGATAAAGTTTAAATTGCTAGGTTTTCAAATCCCTCTTTCCTTATTTCTCAACATTTGTTATATTAAGATAAACATCTCCTTCATAAGTTTTAAATGATATAAATTTTCGATTTATATTTTATTTCATTTTCCTATTTAATAAGCTTCACTAAAATATCACCACAGAGCTTCGCTTCCCAGTGTGAGTTTCTCCATTCAACACCTACCTATTCAACTATCTATCTATCTATCTATCTATCTATCATCATCATCATTTTTCTATTTATGCAAAGGGAAATTCAGAGTTTGGATATTTCCCACCTATACTCATCCTCACATCTGTGTCTGCTCATTTCATTCCTCTTCCAGAAAAGGCCCTTTCTCCTTTCCCAGACCTATTCTAAACTTCCTTTCCTTCAATTTAGAGTACAAGTCCCCTTGTCTGCCATGCCACTTCCCTGGCACCTGGCTCTCAGTAATTATTTGCTCAAATTCTCAACCCTGACACTACATCATTATAAGCTACAGGATGAATATTGGCTAAAATACAGTGAGTAATGCATTTAGGCTGAATAGATTTCAGAAGGAAAGCATTTATCACCTAATATTTAAGAATGACTGTCAGCTGGGTATTTTATCACTTGAACACCTTTCTCTTCATCATCAAAGAAACTAACAGTTTTCATAAGAATAAATAGCACAGAAAATAATCATCATATTCATAAAATAAGTGAACCATTCTTTCATGATGATGATAATCTACATAGATTTTTATATTTTTAAGACCCTGAGTTTTTTCCTTGAACTCTTAACCAGAAATTGTCAAGATAGGGCTGACCTATGGGTCACTATTTTTCAAAATAATTGGAATTCCTCAACTGTATAGTGGGTACCTTATTAAATATAAATGAAATGAAGAATTAAATATCTTCATTTTGAAAAGGCTTTAGTATGAAGTAGTTACTATTCACTACATAATTCTTTCTACTTTCTGACTATCATTAAGAAAAACTTTTCACACAGTTACTGAAGAGTAATCTTTAATTTTGGGCCATTTGAACTCTCCCTGAGAAAAAACTAAATAAATAAATAAATAAATAAATAAATAATAAACAAATAAGATAGAGATCTGTTCTTTTAACATGCACATATTTAATTTCATGTGTTAAAAGTTAACAGTTGGCCTCTTGTTTCCTCTCACATTCAATCTTTGGCTCATATCAGTGTCCCACATAACTTCCATGCCCTAATAACCAAAAGCAATATTAGATTAATCTTGTATTCTAAAACAATCTTATCTGTGACTTTCAAGTTTCATAGCTATAAACCTATTGGTATCAATTATGACAGGAAGATTTTTAAATGTATTGTTTACCTTAGGAGATTTTTCATGAAGACCATTATCAAAGGCAGTAGAAATATAGCCACTATAAATAAAGACCATACAAAAATACTCTTCAGGTGTTGGATATAATCATTTCTGCTCGACCTTCTAAAATAAATATGCAAATGCTGCAGTTTAAGGTATACCTGCTATAAGTAAAAAATGAAAACAGAATTCAACAATCTTGTTCACTTATTTGTGCAATAGATTTCATATGCAACTGGGGAAAACTCTCATATGATCAGTTTGTTAAATAGCCTACACATAGATTTCTTGAAGACTGACTTGAAGTCTACATAAGACGAGTGTTTCCTGTCAAGTATTCTGCATTTCTGAACTTAAAAGTAAAACAAAAGATGGTTCATATTTCATTGTGAAATATACAGCATTCTTTCATGTTCAACCTTTTAAGATTTTTTTTTCCTTCATAGCAGGCAAAAGATAAAAGATGCAACAAGGAAATTAACTTTCTCCTGTTTTTCTTGTTTTATTTCACTTGCACTCTCTTCCTTCTCTCTTCATCTCTCTCTAAAGATTGGAAATGTGTAGTAACACCTGCTGGGGCGGTAACAGCAGTTGAGCTTTGCCTGAATAATGCCCTGTGAGTGCTTAGAGGGACACAGATCACTGTCTCCATACTCCTTCCGCTCATCGCATGGTTACACCTGGCATCAGAAGGTTGGCCACAATGAACTGTCTTCATGCCCACCATGGCAAGACCTCGAAACTTGGGGCTCTGGGCAGTGGTGTCCCTTCCGTAGCCCAGCGGAACTGAGAATAGAATCTTTGTCCTTCCACCACAGATGGTCAACCGACTGGAGTGTGCCAGTAATCTGAGAAGGAGGCCAAGCTTATTTTAATTACAAATTACCCCGTCACTTCACGTTTGTTATCTCTCTGTACCTGTAGTTCATGCAGCAGACAACTTAATACACATTATTTAAATAATCATCAAAACCTTCTCTGTTTCGGCACTTTCCACCTTTCTCTGGAAAGCCTGCACGTTTGTAGGGATTTATAACTGCAAGTGCCTGAAGTCAAGTTTCAGTTCTAGCAAATGTGGGGTAGATGCGACTTTAAAACAAACTGATCAGACATTGGAACAACAAAGACCGGAGGATTAAGGCAGTCTCTGAAGATGAAAGTGTAAAGAGATCTTGGGGGAAAATCGCTTGAGAGAAGCCTTTTAAAAATCAAACAGAAAAACTCTCATCAGTGGGCTCCTGCTCCTTTTTTAGAATTTTAGCAACATGTGCAAGGGGTTTTATTTATCAAGTCAGATCTCCCATTCTTTAAATATAAAAAAAAAAAAAAAAAAAAAATTTAAGTGAAAGCCAGGTTCATAACCCTTGAGCAGTTTCCCCAAAGTTACTTAGCACTATTGTCACTAGAAAAACATCTCATAATTTCAGAACATTTTCCAGCAAGAAATACACGGAACTGAAGAGAAACCCATGTGCCCATGTGGAAATACTTAGCTGCTTCTCCTATACTGAACTGTGCACATTCACAGAGAACACATGACATATTTCCTTGTTATGTATACACTTTTTTTTGTTCAACAATGCCAAAAAGTGATAACTTGGAGACTGAGAATTATACTGACAGTCACCTGTCATTCATTGTCCTTTATTCTGACAACCTCAGGCATTCAGGCATGGATTTATGGGTTTTGCCCCCTTTTGCTTTATTTTTAAAGGAGTTGGGGGATGGGGGAAAATATCAGAGGATTCAGTCCTGAATAGACTTTTGTTTTGCTCTTTCTTTTACCTCTTGACTGTGTCAAATGCAGTGTGTCCCTCATGCACTTTCTCTCTTTAGAGAGCCTCGGCTGGGCCAGCTAGTTAGTATTCAGAGACAAGGCAAAGAGGATAAAATTCTTCTCTCTGCTTGCTGAGACTGCAAATAAGCAATTAGACTAAAAGCAATGTATTAGAGAAAGAAGGCCATTGCAGACATCATTGTTGACTGGAACCTGCCAATATAACTTTAAAATTGTAAAAACTTCATGGCAAGGAGAAATAGTCACTTAGAGGCACATAAGTTGGTTAAGACACTAAGTCCGTATTCGCTACAGACATTTCTGCTGTGTAATGTACTCTGTGAACTGTAAGGTTTTCCATTTAATCTTGTTTACTTATTGTAATGAGAAACAAATGGTTGAAATTAGCAATGGTGATAGAAAATTCAACCTTTTATAGTATTGCGTGTTATGAAAACATTTTCTAGATTGGCATGTTACTCCCATTTTCATTTGAGCACACTTTAAAGGACTGTAATGGAGGTCTGAAGGTTACAAACTGTTTTATGTCTAACCGAGTAATATCATAGATCTCTGCTGAAGAGTTAGATGAGAGGTTTAAAACAATATATGCCAGCCTTTTGCTAGGTATCAATGCTAGCATATGAGGTAGTGCTTAAGAATCTTCTTCCTCCCTTTAATATAGAGATTGCATGCTGGGTTCTAGCGATTGATGCATTTCCTGTGCAAATGCTCAAATGCAGCTACTCTGTTAATTACATTGGGATTGCCTAATTCCATTTTGTGATAGACCAATCTCCAGTGAGCCTTCACGATTGTCCAAATGATGGGAGGTAGCAAGTAGACCTTCCTGATTTGATATATTTAATCCATCTCTTTTTCCTTTTTCCTCCCTCATCCTTCCAAGCCACATTTCCCGAAAGTTGAGAAATGCTAGCCTGATGAATTTATTTTTACATTTTCTAAGCCAGGAAAAAGAAAGGAATCTGGATTATTGACATTCTTTACCGGAACTACAGTAGACTAGAGTTAGCAGAAAAAACTGCTAATCATCACAGTTTTCGTGTTGGAAGCAATTTGCCTATAATTAGTAAGTTGATAAATACCAACAAAATGGGTGCTAAAACGAACAACTCTTGTGCTGAGAGACATTTGACTCTACATTACACTTTGCATTTTTATATATGCAGCATTACATTTTGTTACAAAGAGCGACAACTTTAGTGGCAGCTGAAATGCTCTAATCTGTCTTCTGAAGGAAAGCAGACATACATCTTAATATAACGACTTCTTTTATAAAACGTATCTTTTTTGGAGGAGTAAGCAATGCAAGGATAAGGAAAGAAGTTGGTGTTTTATTTATTTTATATAAAATGGTAGCAGAAGACAGAAGACTTGTTTTGCTAGAAAATGAAATGCCATAGCATGGAAGATTAAACGGTACCATTGACTTCAGGTGTATTCTTCATTGGTAATACCAAATGCATACTTGTGTGTAGATATTTCTTTACTACATTTCGTGTTAAATGATCATCATATGATCTTGCGTTTCAACCTCATTTAGAATCAAGCACATGGTCATTCTTGTTCGATCCAAACAAGGAAAAGTGTGTTGTACTAATATGTGAGACAAATGTTTAATTCAAATAAGCAAGACATGGTATATTATATCTTTAAAATCAAATATCTCTATATGTCTGAAATGTTTTAATAGAACGCTGGCTTTTCAAAGGTCTAAATCACAATAGGTATGTTATAAGTAATGAATAAAAGAATATGATAGCTTTATCCATGGTATGCTGAAATTCTGACTCGCATTGTTATCAGAAAACATAATACCACAAAATATTCAATCTATGTGATCTGATAGAACAAAAGAGATTATCCTAAACAAATTGTGAGGGTGTAAATTGAAAAAAAAAATTTCTTTATGTGAATGGGATTGGGAAAAAAACTACACCTTGTTAGTGCTTTTTAAAAGTCTGGTGTTTACTGGGGTGCCTGAGTGGCTCAGTTGGTTGAGCATCCAACTTCGGCTCAGGTCATGATCTCATGGTTTGTGAGTTCGAGCCCCGAGAAGGGCTCTGTGCTGTCAGCTCAGAGCCTGGAGCCTGCTTCAGATTCTGTGTCTCCCTCTCTCTGACCCTCCCCTGTTCATGCTCTGTCTCTCCCTGACTCAAAAATAAATAAAACGTTAAAAAAAATTTAAAAAATAAATAAATAAATAAATGTAATAAAAATTTTAAAAATAAATAAATAATAAAAAAATAAAATAAAATCTGGTGTTTACAGACCTAATTTTAAGAGTATCCTTATCTACAGCTAATTAACTTGATTAGTACACGAGATTCTCTGAGATCTTGCAGAATCTTTATACTAACAGACCATGTGGTAAATGGATTGATTTCTAGTTATCAAGCATCTTCTAATATATCCCTTATATTCTTGCATTTAAATACATTTGACTAAGTTTGCTCTTCATTTCCTTTTAACAGTATACCTTTTGTACTCCTACATACTGAATGAGACAGTAAGAAATGACCACCGGCAAAACAAATACACGTTTTCCTTCCCCTCTTCAGAACATTCTATAGTGGGTGGTAAAATATTTAAGCCATTTCAAAGTCATGTGAACTATCCCAAATATGTCAGGAAAGAAGAGGCTGCAATTCATTATTTTTCTGCAATGAATCCACATGAAAGAAAATAATTTTAAAGGCCTAAGTAGCTTTGTTTTCATTTACAGTTCATGTCATTAATTTCACACCATGAGCATTTTGCTTATTTGAGGTACAGCATACCTTTGATCAGTAGCAGATTGACCATTATGCAATAAAAAGGCAGAGATTTTGAGGAACTGTGTATTGCAGTTATTTGTGAAGTACATGTTCCATCTCATTTATTATTATTGATATCATTATTACTTTTATTATCATTATTGTTTTCCTTCATATCCATCCCGGTTGAAGCCTGGGCTTGAATTCGTTGGGCACATATGGTTTTAATGATGATTTATTATACAATGGGCTCAAAATTAATTTTGCAAATGTAAATTTTTCATGGTATGTTATTTGGTAAAAAAGGTAAATATTTTCATATTTAAATTTAACTTTATAACTCCTTTTTAAAAGCCTTTCTCTTACCTATTTTCCAAATTCAAGAGCAAGAGAGTTCGAGATTAAAGAGTAAAGCTATGCAGTTTGGATCTGGTCAATTTTGCTGCCATTTTTTCTTCACCAATATTATTTGATTCATGGTAGGTCCTCTTCCTTCCACATACGACTCCATTTAAGAGACAGCAAGTGCTGTTTAGCCTATCTTGGTGGAGTATTTATTCCTTTCTAAAACAAAGTTACCTATAGTGAGCTGCAAGTGTCTTTCTTTGTGCTTGGTTTCTTCCCAACCTTTTTTTGCCATTCAAAAACAATGCTGACACATGCATGAAATGACAAATAGCATTAGTGTAATAAAGGAGTTAAACCAAACCCAAAGCACGGTCATATATTAAATTGTTTTTAAAAATACTGACCTAAGCACCTCTATGAGATGTTATTAGTAAAATGTGAAGAAGAAGAAAAAAGACATTTGGAAGTGAGATGTGCTCTCCTTTGTCGCCTGTATAATTGCTGATTTGCCATCATGTTTGCTTGCGATGCCTTTGTCAGATATTATTTCATGTCTCTTTGTCAAAGGAGAGGTTTTGAAGCCTTTTTTCTGCATCTGGGCAACTGCTGTTCAGGGCTCAGACCAAGCCTCCCAGGGTTACAGCAATGTGTCCAAAAAGCTTTGGGTAAAAAAATCTTTTAAGCAGCCCCTCATTTCCACTCACCAGGCCAATGCATATGTTTTACCAAAAGAAAACTTCTAACATTTCCACATCGGCTTCAAACACCGTAAGTGTAACGTAGTGTCGAATTTTCATTAAGACCTAGTGTTGAATAATAACTTGCTCACCCCCCTACCGAAGGAACGCAATCGAATGCAACTGTTATGTCATCTTCCCTGGTAAGTGGTGATTTTCGAGAATTTGATGATTTATAAGGCTTTTCTAAAAATACTTCGCATTTGTAAGTAGATACTTCCCAACACATAGTAAGTCCATACAGAGTCAGATGAGTAAAAAGAAGTTTCTTTTTCACCCATTTACTTCATCCTGGGGAGTTCAGCAAAAAAAAAAAACAACACTATGGTAAAGCTTTTCATATCAGCAAGCAAAAACAGGAAACGAAATAATTGTAGAATATACAATAATAGGACTATTTTCTGCACAAATCCAACTAGGAGGAGAACTATTCAATTAGGCCTCACGGTTACTTTTAATGAGGGTTGTTGTGGAATAAGTGGAAACATCTGTTACCATGAACCACCACAGTGGCTACACAAGAGAAAAACAGTTCTCTTTTCTATTGATTGGGACTGGTCTTCACGGAACATTCTTATTAGTATGCTTAGAACAACCATGCAAATCTCTAAACCAAATTAATTATTCTTGGCATTCCCAAGAGATAATCCCACGGTCATTTTTTACCAAAGTCAGGGAGCAGGGGAACCCTTTTTCTGTACATATTTTACTATGGTTAGTGATGCCTAATTGTCCTACTGTATGCTGCCTTATTTTACCAGCTACAGACTGAATTCATTCCCATTCTCTCCTTAAAAGTTTGAAACCCCCTAGTGACAGGAATATTAATGTGCCAACACTGTCATATCTATTTCAGCTCATACATATGCAATGTCTTTGTTTTCAAAGATTTATGTCAGACTTTGCTGAAGTGAGGTATTCTACCATTTTAGATAATAGCATGCCAAAGTGATGTTATCAGCCACATTCAGCACTCACTCAAGCAAACGGGAGGAGCATCCATTCCTTCATGGCTTAAACTCATAGAAACTGTTATTTATCCTTATTTGATGAGAAAGTCTTTCAGGGGGAAATGGTGTATTTTTAGAAGAAGATTATGGCCATCCTGTGGATTATCTTTTAATTAAGAATGGATGATTTGTGCCCACTCTGCTGTAGCAAACGTCTTGCTGCTAATGAAGTTTAAAAAGACTTACTTTATTTAATTACAGCTAATCACCAGGGTAAAATGTGGAATTTTCTTTGATCCTACATGTATTGTGGTAATCCCTTTGGCAGATAGCATCTCCTCAAAATATTTTTGAGTTTTTTTGGCGGTCACATCTTAGCAGAAGGTGGAACCACCTTACACTGAAGAATTTCTTTCATTCCCCTCTGTAGTCGCCTACCCTGGCAGAAAAATTCCATGAAATTTTCTTACAAGTAGAGATGGTCCTTTAGACAGAGAGTGTGGAAGTCTTCAAGTATTTGAATCCTTTACTTTGTCTGATATCCAGAATGGGGTTCTTTTCTCTTGTTCAATGATTTAATTCAACTCACATCATCGGCCAGTGTTAATGTGCCCAACACTGGGCCGAGCATTGGGACTAGAAACATACAGAGAACACAGACCGACAATAAGCCAACCTTTACAGATGAATCGTGTTCACTTTCTGCTGCATCCGTTCCATGTGGACATAAATATGTAAATGTGCTGTAAACCCAGGGGTGGCTTTGTCTTTGGTTTAAAACCAGGAATGGCTTTGTCTTTGGTTTGGTTTGTTTCTAATCACCAGAATACCATTATTTTGCTCTCTTGAAACTTCTAAGGTAAAGCAGGGCTCTACTTTTTATTTTCCTCCTCTATCACTACCCTCTGGAATCAAGTACGGTATATACGTTAACCCCCTTTAGTCCTTCCTGAATCTCAAAGAAAATTCTTTTCAAGAATATTTCTTAAGCCAGTTCTGATTCTGGGTGGTAGCTGTCCCTGATTTTTCATCTTTATAAACACCAGACTTAATCACTCCCACTAAAAGTAAAAATAAAATCTTGGGTATGCTTCTTACATTTACTCTTTTGATTATAAATTACTTTTTTTTTAAGTGCAAGCCCATCCCCAAAAAAACTAATAAGCATGGTTTATGTTTTTAATCTCAAAGATGTCATCCTGTTTTTTCAAAAAATTACCTTTTTCTCCTTTTTCTGTGTTTTTATTCTGTAATCTTCCGTCCTTTTGATCCAGACAATGTAGGCTTATTTGGCATAAAGGCCCTGAAGGGCAAGGTTGGCTCCCTGAGGAAGAGAAGAAAAACTGCCAGTGGGTGGCAGAACAGGGTACCAACCTGCCCTACTCCACCCCAACCGCCCACACTCACTTAGAGATGGGGTCAAAAACAGCATCTGAACAGAATAAATGGACTGTTTTTTTTTTTTTAAACTTTCCTGGAAAATGACTACATCTAAACTAATCAAAATGAAAGAAATATAGGTCTTGGTACAACTTTTTCATGACTTGACATTTGGCTGGTTTCGAGAATATAAAAAAAGAATACCCAGCATTCCCCCAAACAGAATTCACACCAAGGCAAATAATTTCTTTCGAAATAGTGTAAAATAATCTATTAAATCATTACTCTATCATTTTTAACTTCAGAAGAAGAAGTCATCTGGGCAGAACTATTTGCTACGCATCTCCAAATATTTTCTGCTCTGTTTAACAAATGTGAGTTTCTATGAATTCTTTTGGTTTGCCAGGACTCCAGCAGATTTAAAGCAGGTTTGTTGTGAAATCAGTGCGAGGTCTCTATCTCACACCTAGGGTTCCACTATCACACAACAATGAGAACTCTCTCCTCATGCCTGCATATGAGGACTTACACAAATCCCTCCAGGCATCCTTCACACTGCCCCGCACCCAGGGAGGGGGAATCTCTGGACCACTTCACCCAGAACTCGCCTCGTCCTAGCAGTGGGCATTTAGACTTACGAAGTAATTAAGTTGAGAGGAAGTTCTTCTAAAGTGCAATTCACATCGTAAAAAAATTAAACATTATAAAGTTGGAGAAGCAAAACAGAATTTGTGGTTAGTTCCTGTAATATATTAAACATCTGCAGTTTTGTCTCCTTATCAGGATGTGGGGTTGTGCTGAAGTCACATCCTGATAACATCTGCACATTACGGATAGTTTTTGCTTTATTCTTTGTGGTCCGTTGATGAGAGATTCTTTAACATCCCTTCAGTCATCAAGACCCCAGTTGAATTTCTTTGCTTGTGACAGCCTTAAAGGTGGTCTCATTTACATTTGCGAAAATGTCACAATATAGAAAGATATTTTCAGTTTGATGTTTCATCCCTTCCTTTTTTTATCCGGATGCTAGTTTTAGCTTTTCAAATGAATGTCGATCTCAAAATAGATTTTCCATGAAATATATTTTGTCTGATTTTTGAAACACCATGTCTACAGCAGAAGATTTTTTTTTTTTCCCCAAAAAAGTTTCAGCGATGGATGGCGCCTCTGCTTCTGCTTTGCGCTGTGGGAACAGCTGCGCGCCACGTAAGGGCTGGCTGGTGTGAGGCCCAGTAACACAGCGTGCACCCTTTATTGGAAAAGGTCAGGTATTGACCGGATCCCTAATGACCCCAATTACATCTGAGCTGAGTAAACAGTCAATAAACAATGACATTAACATCTGTAGAAAAAGCATTTACTTTAAATTTCCACGATGATTGGCAACACCCTCTGCAGCTCCAGGAAGTCTTTGAGATTCTAGGGGTTTTAAAAGAAGATGGAACCATGAAAAGTAACATACAGCATCTATCTCAATAATCTTAAGATAGCTAAAAGGCTCGTTCATAATGCTGAATACATCTTTTTTGATGCAGCCAGCCTAGGGTTAATGGCAAAGGCAACCTTACTGAGCCCTATTACTTACACATTTAAAAAGGATTATTTGCTTTTGAGTGGTCATTTTCTTGATCAATTTAGTGGATACTTTTCTTTACCTACCTGGAATTCAGAGAGTTGGATAAGTTGTCTTCCCGGCACTCATTTTAAGGGTTGAGATCATATTCATAAAGCATACCCTTTTATAAATTTCCAAATATTTGGAGATTTTTCTCTATATTATTGACTTCTAATATAAATCTGTTGTGGTTAGAGAATATACTCTGTGCAATTTCCCTTTTTGTAAAAATAAATCATTTATTTTTTTCACCTGTGCCATTGTCTCTCTTGGTCAACTTCCCATATGTACTTGAAAAGAATGTGTATTCTGCCGTGTTGGGTGGAATGTTCTATAAAATACTGTTTGGGCCAAGAGTTTTGACAGAACTGTCCGAATTTTCTATATCTTTACTGATATATTTTGTCTATATGTTCTATCAGTTACTGAGAGTGGAGTATTAAAAATGTCCAGCTGTGATTGTGGATTTAAGTGCATCTTCTTTGCTTCACAGATTTTGAGACTCTTTTATTAGACGAATACACATTTAAGATGTCTTCTTGATAAACTGACCCTTTTATCATTATGAAATGCCCTCTTTATTTCTGGCAATACTCCTTCTCTTGAAGTCACTTAGTCTGATATTAATATAACCACACAGCTAGGAAACACAGATTTTATTTTTAAGCGTCTGGCTACATTTGTGGGTCAGATATTTAGAAAGAGTGCATCAGCTTACCTGTCACCTTGCATTCCCATAAATATCAACCACAGGGGCGAATTTATCCTTTCTCATTGGTTAAGACATAGCCTTCTGAGACAGGAGCCACTAGAGAAGGAGAAATTAAACTAAATGAAAAATGAGTGAGAATATGATACAAAATAAATCCAAATAAAATCTTCATTACTTAGAAAGCTTCAATCTGTAATTTTTATAGTTATTTTAATATTCTCTAAAATTTGTAACTCAATTATGAGCTTCTGTGGGTTGACTAGTACCCACCCCCCAAATTCATATCCATTCAGAGCCTCAGAATGTGACCTTCTTTGGAAAGGGGGCATATATATACCTGGTTTTTCCCTCCCCCCTTACATAACATTCTTCTTGCCTTTAAGCGCACGCAGAGAAATATTTTTATGAATTTAAAAAAAAATACTACTATGCAGTGTGTTCATACTCTGATAGTAATTCCACTTTAAGTTTGGCCAAAGAAGTATATTAAATGTCAAGTGACCTTGCTACATGTAAGAGAGAAATCATAAAACTGTAATATTGACAATACTAATAAAATGCAAGTCACTTCTAGGGATCTCCCAATTTTGTAGGGGAAATCTCTTCAAAGTAGATTATCAAGGTAATATATCCAGAATATGTAGAACACAAGTTCCCAAATCTCAGGAGAATCACCTGGCCCAATTCTCCAGTTTCTAGTAAATTCTGGTTTTTCATGTGTAATTAAGGGACATAGCAACCTTCTCAATATAACTTTGCCTTGTCAATTTTTCATTGCACCTAGTGGGAAACAGAAAGGCCAGAGTTGCCCTATTAATGCCGCTGCTGCAGTGTGGATTCTAGCTGCTCAGCATGGCATAACCTCCTGAATGATGAGAAAGCTGACGAAGCCTGCCGTCCAGTTTCCTTCCAAATCCATTTTCTGTCACAACCCTTATCAAATAAAGCTCACACTTCAGTTATGAGTATGTGTCTGTGTTAGGTATGTCGTCCACATGTCTTTCACTTTGTAATCACTCGGATTAACTCTTGGATTTTGCTCTCATGTGAGTAATTGAGATCTCCTAATACCAGAACTTGCCAACTACAATCACCATTCCTGGACTTGATTTTGAGGTATTGGGAAAATTCTTTCAAGGACTCAGAATCTACAGCCTGTATTTGTGGTTTTTGTCAAGACAGTCTAAATGCAATCCCCTAGAGTTTAATCAGGGTTCTAAACAAACCTACAGATATTCTGGAAGATAAATTACTTGTGTGTTCCCAATTCTTCTATGAGAACATGTACGTCATATGCTCTTTTACTGTGTTCTGTGGCGATTTGTTCTAATCTAAATGCTAATTTTTCCCCTTTAGGTTACTTGTTTCAAACACAATACAGATTTTGATTGCAAATTCTCCATCTCTATTGACAATGTCCTATTTGACATTTTCTCTTTCCCAGGTTCCTATCACCCCATCCGTAGTCTCCTGATCTCTTCCCACTTCTTTGATTACTCTTGATTCTTTCTTTGCATTTCCTTTTTTTCCCTTTTCTCTAAGATTAGGTTTCCTCTCATAGATCTCTCTAGGCTATGTTCTCCCTTTTATAGTTTTTACAGTGACTTTGGGGACACCTCAATGCAGATGACTCTCAAATCTATACAACAGTCAAAAACTCAACTGTTCTTCCTCATAAATCTTTTCTACTTGTGCTTCATATTTCTCCTAAGTATATATTTCAACAAGCCTCAAAACCTCATACATCTCTTTACCACTGCTCATTCCCTTCCCTATAGCTTTCACATTGTGTAACGTATCCTCCAAATACTTTTTGAAAGCATTCTTTTCTCCTCATTTTTACTGCTAAGGTCATATTGCCAGCAGTATACAATATGTCATTCACCCTGTCCGAAAAATGTGTGTATATATAGATAGATAGAAATATAGATATAGATATAGTTAGACAGATGCAAGAAAAAATACATAAATTTAATATAAATGTTATTAATATAAAAGGTGTGTAGCACACAATTTAAAAATTATCATAAAATCTATATTATTCTTTGCTGTAAATTTCACAGATCCAATTCATTCTCACATGATGCATTTGTTGATCTTCACCAAACTCTCATACCTACAGTCAATCAACCCATGGTTGCAATTGATGAACGCATGAAGTTCTGATGTAAAGATCCTAAAAAAAATAAAGGCGTAAGTTGAAACTTTACTCATTCAGTAATCACATGGGCACCTTTGGATAATTCTATTTTATTGGAAAAAATATTCCACGGGGGTGCCTGGGTTGTTTAGGTGTCTGACTCTTGATTTTGGCTCAGGTCATGATCTCATGGTTCATGGAATGAGGTCCTCCATCGGGTTCTGCACTGACAGTGCGGAGCCTACTTGGGATTCTCTCTCTCTCCCTCTCTCTCTGCCCCTCACCCACTTGTGCTTTCTCTCTCTCAAAATAAATAAATCTTTAAAAAAAAGAAAAAAATGTTCTATGAATTTTTGTGGTATTCACAATGGAACTACTATAGACATAATTTTAAGTTTAATCTGCATTATGATAATCGTCTTCATTACTTTCTTAAATCTAGACAATAAACACGCCAAACACTCAAGTCATGATTGCAGCATTTGCCAATCACTGTAGTGTAAATGCTCTGTCATGACTAATTTCAAGCTACTACCGTAATGTCACTAAAATTAAGTTGGGAAGAGATATGCAATAGTACATAATTTTATCTCATGTGCACAATGTAGATATGTGTAAACCTCAAATGCATAGATAATAGTAAACTAAGCATGAAGTGAATAATTTTGAGTATTTAGTACTTTACTTTTAATATAAATTATTTTAATTGTAAGTTTACATAATTTAACCTTTAATATAATGATTGTATATAAAAACTGCCTCACAAAATTCCTGAAAACAGCAACTGGCCCTCACTAGCAGATACAAGCTGGCTCCAGAATAGCACTACTTATGGTTCATCTAGCCTATGCAATGATTTCCTAACTAGTTTTCTTTTCCTTCTGTGAAGCCTTCTCACATATAGTTTTCAGACGACGTGTAGCTATAGATGCATGATTCCTATTCAAACACTCAGAGTATTTTCCATTCTTAAGAGAATAAAGCCTGAACTTTAGACTGACATCGGGAATCTAGATCCGGACCTTGCAAATATCCCTCACCACTCAACTTCCTGTTCTAATTCACTCTACCCACACCAAATTCTCACTGTGTCCAAGATTCTTTTTATATTCTTCAGCTGTACTTTTTGCCTGCAATTGTTTTCTCTCCATCTCTGCATGTGCAAATCCTATACATACCACAAGATCAATTAAAACTTCAGATTCTGTGTGCATTCTCCCCTCTTTCTCTCTATCTGGAAATCATTTATCCCTTTGCCCTCTCATTACAACACTCATTTTTTCTACCTTGTATTCACTTTTACTGCATTTTTTATGTGTAAGGGAGTGTTTTCATTACCGGGAATATTAAAGGAAATACAGTCTCTCTGTTTTAATGAAACTCAGTTTACAAAGGAAGATAGAAAATCCACAATTAGGGGTGCCTGGGTGGCTCAGTCGGTTAAGCGTCCGACTTCAGCTCAGGTCAGGATCTCGCGGTCTGCAAGTTCGAGCCCCGCGTCGGGCTCTGGGCTGATGGCTCAGAGCCTGGAGCCTGCTTCCGATTCTGTGTCTCCCTCTCTCTGACCCTCCCCCGTTCATGCTCTGTCTCTCTCTGTCTCAAAAATAAATAAACGTTAAAAAAAAATTAAAAAAAAAAAAAAAAGAAAATCCACAATTACAATAGATTATGTGTGCTGCTGTGGTAAAGGAATGTACCTTAGGCTAAGAGCCAAGCAGAAAAAAGGGAAAAAGATTGTAAGAGGCTCAACAAATTTTGTCTGTCTCATGTCCTGAAGGAATACAGTATATTTGATGCACAGATGTGGAAGGAACAAAGAGTACATGGAGGTAAGAGGCAAGAAGTGAAATAGGAAAGCTAGGCATAAACTTTCTATGACAACAAGCTTGAACTTCATTCTGTAGGAAACTGAGAAGTTTCAAATGATTTTAAGTAACTATCACTTTGACAACAGTATGGAGGATGGATTGAAATGATGAAAGATGGGGAAGGGAAGACCAGACAGAAGTCTTTTGAAGAAATTTGGGAGACAAACATGAAAGCACTGAATTCAGATAGTGACAGAGAAGTGGGAACTTAGTTTAAAATATGATTATTTAATGACTGGATGTTTGAGTGAGAAGGAAGAGTCAAATGACCTCCCGGTTTATGTCTTTGTTCAATGGATAGGCAGGGATCTCTTTTATTTAAAAGGTAGGATAATCATATAATAGATCATCCACACCAGGATAGATTTAAGAGCTGAAGAGGATGCTGAAAATAATGGAAGTTGTAGAATTTTAAAATTATTTTGCTTTGGCCAACTAACTGTTCTTGTTTTATTGGTGGTACTATGTAGTAGATCTACTCAAAAAAATAAATTTCCGAAATAAATGATTTCTAAAACAATAACACTTCTATTTTGATGCGTAGAATACATCAGTTTGTTTGGAAATAGCTATGAGTTATATGTGTGGACAACCAAATCTGCATATATATCCGCTTCATAACTTTCTTAGTTTGTTAAAAACATTGTTTTTAGTATGATTCCACACTACTCCAAAATTTCTTATGATCAATGTAAGAAAAAACAATTTTATCCTCAGTGTTGCCCTTTGTAAAGAATTTACAATTCCATTTCCAGGAATGTCATGCATTTCATCTATGACAAAATACACTTTCAAAAGTTTTACTTGGATTCTGTAAATTAGATGGGAAAAAAATTAAACCACTTTTGGAATTAATTTTCTACTTGAAGTATCTGATGACATTGATGTAACATTGACATCATCTAACACTTCATGGAGTTTCTTTTTTCCTACTAATGGGTCAAAAATAAAAGCAATAACCTCATTTTTTGTATGTAAAAGAAATCTTGGAATCAAAACAAGTGAAATTAACTGAGATGAGCTGTCATCTGATCTAAATGAAAACTCATGTCTCAAAGAGTGATATATAAACACACTGACTATATACGCGTGTTAAATAGTTTACTTTGGACTCAGCCTCCAAAAGACATTTCTTTTGTAGTATATATTGATGGTGCTTAGCAAATTGTCACCTTCTATTTACACGTACAGCTATGTCCCCTGAGGATAGGGGATAGTAAATGTCACCTAACCTCTTGTGCAGGTTAGTTATATAGTCAATGTCAAAATATATTTGAGGTATGGTAAACCAATATTTAATTGTTCAACAAGCATGCACTTTTGCTTAAAAGGAAATATATTAGGAAACATAAAGGTATTACCAAAAATAAAACTATTGAATAGTGAGAGATTTGCACCATATAATAAATACCAAAATCATTCTAGCAAGACTGTTTAAATTATTCTTTGTGTTTCCCATGGCAGGCTATGCTCAACCTTTACTAACTGCTTATGTTTCATGTATACACAACCTGTCATTTCCCATTTTCTCATCGAATTCACTGATTGACAACTCTGCGCATCTCACAGACCACTCTATGGACCCTGGCACAACTGGTTAGTATACCAAGTACCATCACGGGCATCAGAGGAGAATACCCCTCCCGTTACCCCATGGGTACCACATGGAGTTAGCTTCTTTGGATGAAATGAGAGGTTAGACACACTGTGCCTGGACAAAACTAGGAATAGTGATAGAATATAAATTCTGTTCACCTTACATATGACTCACACATTACTGGATGAGAACATGACAGAAGCTAGTGGAGTTCTAAGTTCATGTAAGACTAGTTTAATTCAACTGTTAATAATATGATTTTCAAATATAATATAATTATTACAATATATAATAATATAAAAAATAAAACAATGGAAACAAATATAAAACAAGACAGGATGCTGGGTGAAGAGGAAAAAATTGTAACTTTTCCAGGAACTCTGGGCTATAGAGTCACCCTAATACTAAGCCTTCCTCCGATAGCCAAATAAACTGATTTGAATTCCCAAATTACATCTTGTTTTCAGACTATGTGTGGGCAAACATTTTATTAATGTGTGATATTGCTGGCAGCTTTCAGATTTTAATTTTCTATTCCAAATTCCAAGATGTCCTTTTTGTATCCATGTTTTTGACTCTAATGATGCTAATTTGCCAATATTCACCATAGCCTTTACTGTGTATTTGAAAAAAAAAATCCACCTTTACATGTTAAAGAATACTGGAAGAGGTACAGATTTTGGAGGGAAGTCGATTCCAGTTTTGAGCATACCAAAGTGAAGTGTCTGAGAGACAACCATGGAAAATTAAGTAAGAAGACAGATATATGGATCTGGAGCTCAGGAAAGAGCTGTATGCTAAAAATATAGATTTTGGAATCATACTTACAGGAGGTTATTTGAAAACACAGGTGTAAGTAGCCTGTTTCCAGGGAGACTGAATGGAGATGGCTCAATGTAGAACACTGAGAAACAATATACATTTATATACATATTGAAAGGCCCTATTACTGCAGGATCCAGTTTTGGCTTCGTTAGTTACCAATTCTGCAATAAAAGTCACTCAGAACTGTTCTCTTTAGGTGCGCCCCCTGAACATGTTTTACCACATAATTTCAGTCCTGGTCATGAGGACAAAGCCACCTCTTGGGACGAAGCATCTATTTTGATCCAGTTAGAATCACGAACAGTTAATAAGTGTAATTGGATTGTAATATCTACATTCCAGGATGGTGGACCAGCAACATTCTCTGTCAAGTGAGCGGAGAGAACACAAGTGCAAAGGCAAAGACATAACACATGGAAATTGACCACTTTCTGGGTTTCCTGCTACAGTATCTTCTACTTTTTTGTTTGGTCTTCAATCAAGTATCTTCTACAATTGTTAATCAAGCACTATTAGTCATGTGCCAGGTACTGAGATGGCAGTCATGGCCCCAGGAATAAAGGAATACGTTCCATGGCCTCCTGAAGCATCTTTCCCTGAGGTTTGGTATCCTCGCTGGCTTAGAATGCCATACCTCCTTATAATAAATCTCCCCTGGATTCAATGTTAACTTTAGCTGGTTTCTGTCAACAGAAAGCCATAAGCATTTATATGGCTAATATTTGTTTCATCATCAGAACAAATCATGGTATCTTATACTACATCTCTCATTGATCCTCAATAAATGTGCAATTAGTTACTGAATTAATTAATTAATTGCTATCTATTTTTAAGAACTCCCTAACGCCACCATAACTCTAGTGTTAGCTTCTAGGAGCAAGGAGCAAGGCATCCTTTGACAAAAATATTGCTTCCCCCAGCATCCTAACAGGTGTCTGTCCTCCTTTTTTATTTTTTTCTTTTTTGAGAGAGAGAAAGAGAGAGAGTTCGCTCACATGGGGTGGAGGGGCAGAGGGAGAGAGAGAATCCCAGGCAGGCTCCATGCTTTCAAGTGCTGTCAGCACAGGGCCTGACTCAGGGATCCATCTCATAACTGTGAGATCATGACCTGAGCCAAAATTGAGTCAGACGCTCAACCAACTGAGCCACCCAAGCACTCCAGCCTACTTCTAATCAGAGCCTTCTAGCTTGTTTACTTTAGGAAGAACTAAATCCTTTAAGCCAAGAAATCCTGAAAAACAGATTGACATCAAACTTGTTTGCAAGTTCCAAAGTAGGCATTTCAAGTGGGTGGCTCTGCTTTTCCTATGGGAAAGTCATATTCTGTTTCTTACTATATTAATTTATTGCTAACTATCTTTGAGGATAGCTTTGTACGACAGTCCCAATCCTGTGCTTTGATTTGAGATTTACCCTGGACTCCACACAACATGAGAAGCTGCTTCGTATCTGTGCATTCAGGTGTCAAAATGTAAATTGAAGATAGCTATTATCTCTTCTCTGCAGAATCTGTAGTGTAATACTTTGTTCTTCAAACATAATCACATCACTGATTAATCATTTGTAGATTATATTCTTTGAATCCAATTCCAGTGGAATTGAATCAAGACTGAATTCTACATTCCATCTGGCAATGAGAAGGTAATTGAATCCACGAAATTTTCAATGCTGCCTTCTAGGTTCCCAACCTTCTGTTCATTTCCTCTTTCCCCATCTCAATGGTAAGTCCATCCACATTGCAGAAGCACTGAGTTTTCTAAGTTTCTTTCTACTATCTTTCCCACCACATACACTCATCAAAAAGGAAGAGATCTAATATCTGCCATTTATAGATGTTAACTGATTGATTGATGACACTTGAGTGTGAATGCGTTTCTGTAAATGCCTAACCATAGTCAGCCTTGTGTATTTTAAGCCTTTTGTCGCTAATTATGGAATGAGAGACTGTATTCCCATTAAAGCAATTTCAGGCATTTGCAAGAAGAAAGGCTAGGATGCTTCTGCAAGGTAGGGCCTACAGTAAAGGTAAATCTGCTTGACTCCCTTTAAGATAATTGTACATACATTCAAAAAGGACATGAGGTCCACCTTGAAATGGTCTCTTAATCACTTAACAAGAATGGCTGTAAGATGTTTGTTCCTGGGTGACTGGTAGCAACTGTCTTCTGACTTCTCTACAAGCCTGCAGCCATCCTGCCCAGGACAAGTGTGTATGTTGGCATTTCTTCTATAGGAGCTTCGCTTGATTCCAAATCAGGTAAGACAATGAGGCTAGAAGGTAAGCCTACTAGAGCACAACAGGTAATCAGAAAAAGGAGCCAGAGGTAGCCTATGGTGTGAGTTAAGACCAGCAGTCAGCCCCATGATCGTACCCAAAACAATCTTCCAATTATAAAATAAACAAGGCCCAGGGATTAAAAGTACAGCACAGGGAATGTAGTGAATAATATTGTAATAACATTGTATGGTAACAGATGGTGACACTTATCATGGTGGGCACTGAGTAATGTATAGAATTGTCAAATTGCTATATTGTATACCTAAAACTAATGTAACTCTGTATGTCAACCATACTTTAATAATACATTTTTTAAAAGGATGCTGAGTGGAGATTTCAACTCTCTGGATTCATAAGATGCTCAAGAAGCTTGGAGCAAACATCAGGCAGAAATCCAAGTCATCAGCAGAAGGAAGTGAAGGTATTATCTTAAAGATCAGAGTGCCAGGCAAAACTGTGGTCTTTGGGAAGAACAGGGCAAATAAAACTGCTGGTTTGGGAACCAAGACTAGATGAATCACCAAGATTCTAGTTCCAAGAAATAGTTATTACCCTTGGACTAACAAGAAAAGTTCCCCCACTCTGACTCCTGTACTTTGGAGAACACTTCTGGGGCCTTTCTCCAGCCATGCTACTTCCTATGGAACAGTACACAATGCTAAGAAGACATGCCCATCTAAAGGCTGTGCCCAACCTTCTAAACTCTGCTCAAATGACCCTGAGCTTGCTTCTAAGACCTGAAGAGGCCCTTTCCGTATTCATTTCTTGGTAACTAACAGCACCAACTATGAGACTACAAGGTAGCTCCGGGGAAAGATGGACATAACTGGTATTTGAACGTGTGGCTATAACACCTGCATAGGTGTGCACAAGACCCCCTGCAGGTACAGAATGAAGCTGGAAGTGAAAAGAGAAGGGAAATGGCCAGGGGACTTCCATTTGTACAAGGAGCTTGGTGCTCCTTGAACCACCCTGACCAAAGAAAGAATTGACCCCAAAGCATGAGTTCTCTTTGAACTTCCAGTTAAGAATTAAGAGGTTATGGTTCACAAGGTGAGTGGACTCCAAAGGTAAAACATTCAATAAATCATTCCATTACTCTTCCTATCAGAGCTGAAGAATAAATCCTCTACTCTACTTTTTTTCTAATCATAGCCCTTTCTTAAACAAATAGCCATAATTCTCAAATGTGTAGGGTTTTATTTAATTAGTGCTGAATGTGTTTGAAAAATTCCAGTTTGGAGTTTGCAAATTCAAATACCTTAGGGCTCAGGAGTGGGATGAGCCTGTGGTAGCTTCAGGGTATGGGAATTACCCCATGGCATTTACATTTTGAAGACAAAAATAAAAGACAATTTGAAGACAGAAAAAAAAATTTTTTTCAGTGAATAGGAAGAATTTAGGCCAACTAGTTTGCCACCTCTAGATAAAACTTCTCCTTCTTGACTTCCTAAAATATAGCTCTATGCTTTCTTTGGTACTTATAGAAATAAACTTTCTGTCCAAAAAAAAGAGTGTTATTAGAACATTTCTATTAATTAGCATAATGTATGATATGTGTTCCTAGTTTACTGTGCTTCTCATTACTAAATCTACCAGAAAAAGAATATATGTTTAACAAAAATGTTCCCAATCCTATATCTATTCATGAGATACTATGTTCTATATGTCCTAGAATTAGTCTGGATAAAACATACACACACACACACACACACACACACACACACACACACACCTCCTTGCTTTGATATAAATGGTTTTCCCCACAAGTAGATGGGTATTTTGAAATCACACCAGATATATTTAATATATAAGATTAGTCACTTAGCAAGTTGGTTCTTAGAGAAAATATAAGAAACACAATCATTAAATAATAAAACCAAAATTTAAAATCCCAACAATACAAAATTAGTGCTGCCAATTTCAAATTAATCACTTTAGGAGGACATTTAATCCACTGCTAAGAATATTTTTGGAAATCCTCTTTTGGGAATTTTTGGGTACCTTTGGTACAAATCCTTTGAAATATCCTTAGTGATGGTGAATTTTCACCAATTGAGGTCAGATTTTATTTTTAGAGAGAGCAAAAAGTCAATCAAAGCCAAGTCTGCTGTATGAAATAAGTGATCAAGCTGAGTTGTTCCACTTCTAATCAAAATCAAAGTATGCTTATAAATCTCAGAGCAGTGTGTTTATGTGGCTTTATAAGTGTCTACTGGCATTGAAAATAATTTTAGATAAAAGTTACAAATATGTTTAGAGTATCATTAGAATATGTGATTAGGATGTATAGCTTTTAATATATGTGTTTTTTAAAAGTAGAAAGACATTTTTCCTCACACGAAACATCAAAATGAATTCTAGGTGAATTAAAAATGTGCTTTTTAAATTAAACCATAAAAATCTAGGAGAAATTATAGGTGATCAGCCGACATTATAGTAACAAAGTATGAACCTATAAGGAATATATTGATATAATTGATGGTTAAAAAACCAATACATTCAAAAAAAAAAGAAAAAAGAAAAACTAATAACATTCAAAAAATAGTGTAAAAAGACAACAAATGGAAATGGAATAATGACACTTAGCAAATTCACACTTTTAGAAAATGGGTTCTTTCTTCACATTAGAAAAAAAAAACAAACTTACATTGCTATACTAACTGAAAAGAGAGAAGCACTCTCCCAGGCTTTGGAAGCATAGAGTGGCACAACTTTGCTCTAGGGAAAATTGGTCATACGTAAAAAATGCCTGAAAAACAAGTATACTCTTTGACCTAATAAGTTAATTTGTAAGAATTTATCTTAAGAAAATTGTTATAAATCTGCACAAAATTTATACCCAAGTAAGTTCTCTGTACTAGTGAAAGAGAAGAAAATAATCTGATATCTACTTAAAAGAAGATTAAATTAGTAAATCTGGGTATTTCTGTATAATAGAACAAAAATGACAAGAAAATGTTTATAACATACAGGTTGTCAAACAATGACACATCGATATCCATTTTACTTCTTTAGACAGACATTTACTCTATTTTCCAATAATCTTAATTCAATCATTTAATGAGGAACAGACCATTGGCTCTGTGTGTGTGTGTGTGTGTGTGTGTGTGTGTGTGTGTGTATCACAGATTTCTGATTTTGAAACACTCCTATGCTGGCTATTTTGTAAGCTCTTCATTTCTGGGGAAAATGTCATCTCTGTTCATGGAGTTTTTCTTACCAGCTATGCCATACACTTTACGCCATGTTGTAACAAAGATGCCTAAGAACATTGCTGCTCACACAGATCTACTCTTTCATGGGCACATTGTGTTGTTTTACTTTTTCCTTTTAAGAGATGGGGTTTTTGCTTTCTGAGACACTCAGAGTGTGTGATTTAAAGCTTGGGTTTATCACTTCAGGATTGAGTGTTTTTAATGACAATTTAAATCATAGAGAACACCACCGAATCTACTCATACCTCTTCTATACCAGATGACCACAAACCCTGTCTTTCTACAGATCTTTGCACCTTTTCACATGTGTTTTCTTTTAGTTAAATCTAAGGATATGATTTTGATTATTCATTTATTTTTGTATGTTAAAGCTCAAGCTCCTTCATCATATTTCAGGCTTGTTTAATAGCTTATAGAGATTAAAATATCTTCAGTGAAATAACTAATCCTGGATTCAGCTACATAACAGAGGGTATTTTCTGAGTTCTTGAGAAGAAAATCCCCCGGAGAGTACCTTTTAGAAATGTTGGTATGTCTCATTTGGGAAAAACATGGATTTTTTAAGCTAAAAAGAGGCTACTGAAAAAGGGATGATACTGAAATATTGGGGATTTTTTTAAGTTCTATTTTAAAAAAAAACACATTTTAAATGATTTTTCAAAAATACTGATAAAATGATTGTTTTCAAAGATAAAATAATTTTAATCACTATGTTTATATTGTGAACTCAAGAGGAGTTAAAATACACGCACGCTTGATTTACTTACTAAAGCTCTAGAAAATTAAAGAAATTATTTTGAATTTTGTTAATATGCTATAGGTATAATACAGTTATATTTTTCACTTTAGTGAAAAGTGATTTCAGACGAGAAGTATAGAACGAGCATTGGAGCCATGGTTTTACCATACACTATCTGTGTTACATCAGGCAAACTGTTCTGTTTCTTCCCATGTACAAAGGTATAGTGATACATATCCTGAAAGTTAATTAAAAGATAAATGAAATAAAATAGAAAAGCCTCTGTAGAGTTCTTGGCTCATATGAAGCACTAAGTTCATGGTGATTATTGTTTCTACTACTAATACCAGTTAGTATTAGTTTCTAATACCAGTTTTAACATTTGCTAAATATCACAGTGGTCTCTTCTCCTGAGCTGCTCCCTTACTAAGTTATGTCTTCTCTCCAAGATCCATTCAATTCTAACTTTTTCCTAAGTCTTCCTTGACTCTTCTGGCTTTCATTGATCTAATTGCTTCATGAGTGACTCTTACCCATTAACCCAGATGAATTTCAAACTCATAGAGATCAGGACAATGTCTTCTATTGTTTCTGAATTGCTTAAATTTTATTTATTGTATCCTTGTTCTGGTTATTTATTGCTGTATAATAAACGCCAAAACTAAGTGAATTAAAACAACAATCTTATGATGTCTTGTGATTTTTCTGGGTCAAATATTTGGATGGTGTTTGGCCATGTGTTTCTTCTAGTTCATGGCATGTTGACAGTCACTCTGTGGTATTTAGCTGGTAAGGATTGGTATGTAGGATCAAAGATGACTTTGCTCCTATTTTGGTGCTTTGGCAGGGCTAATGGGAAGATTGGGCCCAGCAGGACTGTTAAAAGGAATGTCAATACATGCGGAGTATGCACGTTGTCTTTTACATGTTGGTCTCATGGTAATTGTTGGGCTTCTCATATGTCAGCCGAGGTCACCAAGTGCATGAACATATAGGGATAAAAAGTCTTGTGGCATCACCATTATTGGCTGAAACAGTCACAAGCCTACCCAGATTACTGGGAAGGGGTCACAGATCCCAAATTTTGAAGAGAAGAGTGTCAAAGAATTTGCAGCCATGTTTTAAAACTGCCACAATTTCCTTTGACACAAGAGTTCTCTAAGAATACATTCTATGTTCTGGTCATATTTATATCATCAGTGATGTCTTATAGGTCAGGATATATTCAGTAAAGAAAAGGAACAGGGCGCCTGGGTGGCTCAGTCGGTTGAGCGTCCGACTTCAGCTCAGGTCATGATCTCATGATTCGTGGGTTTGAGCCCCGCGTCGGGCTCTGTGCTGACAGCTCAGAGCCTGGAGTCTGCTTCAGATTTTGTGTCTTCCTCTCTCTCTCTGCCCTTCCCCTGCTCACACTCTGTCAATCTCTCTCTTGAAAAATAAATAAACATTAAAAAAAAAATTTTTTTTAAAGAAAAGCAACTACAGGAAATAAACTTTAAAAAAAATGATTGAAAACTTAGCCTTTGCTCATATTTTCTATAGTTAAGAAAAATCAAAGTAATTATTTTGAAGTTTTTCATACCAGAAGCTAAATATTACTCAAATTTACTATATTTTACCACCATGAAATGATTTAAAGTCAGAAGATGCGATGTTTTCCACTAACAACTCTGTGTAAGCCACTTCTTTTCTTCAGAACCATATTTTCTCTTTTGTAAGAATAATGACGATGACAACAATAATATTAAAGTAGACAGTATTTAAGATTTCGTAACTTAAATTTCGTAACTGCAACTGTTGGTTTGCGATTTTTATAACAATAACAGAAGAGAGGCAGAGAGTGGTAGAAAGATGGCTGGTATGGAGACAATAGGATATAGACCTGCCATCTGCTACTGGTGTAAACTTGGAGGATAATAATAGTTTTTTTAATAAGTTTTCAAGGTCATGGTGAATTTGGTAGGACCATGTAATGAAAAATCTTGAGAAACTATCAAGAGTTGCAGGGTTGGGAAACATTTCTCAGCCTTCCTAAGTGGATAGAGTGAAAGGAGCAGGTCTTACCAGATTTTGGATAGGTTCTGTCCTTACACTAAACAGTTCGGAGCATGTCTATGAACAGGCAGCTATACTGGAATATCTCCAGCTCCAGAATCTGCAACTAAGTGCAGCCCATGTAAATATGCACCCCCTCTTCTTACTTGGGAGGCTGCATTTCTAATCATTGAAAACATGCATATTGCCAAGGGAAAGGCACTGATAATTCAGCCGCTGAGCCAGTATAGAGAAGTTATTCATTACTGGGTTCAATCCAAGGTCAAAAACATCAAACTCCAACCATTAAGCAAAATGGTGACAGGCATGGTAGTGATGACCCAGAGTGAATATATTGCCCAGAGGAAGCAAGGTCAGGAATACAGCAGGCCTGAAAAAGGTTGCCAAGTCAAAGTCAGGAACAACCAGCCTACGGTCCAGAGGTACATGGGACGCAGCATGTTCCAGCTGGAGTACCGGAGGGCAGCAAAGGGTAGGCCAGCCACCAACAGGACAGGCTAGGACGTCTTCAACATCTAACTACATTTACAAGTTTTGTTTCTGAGCTTCAAATCTCCCTCTCCCCCCCATTTAGATCTCACTTTGACAAATCTGGTGAAGACAAGGAGAGAGGTACTTACTATCTTTCCTGTTGCAGACTGCAGTTTGTTTGGGCCTCCAAGGCTCAAAGCAGGGCCTGGGCTTCTCAAAATCTATCTCCTCAATCAGCCTCAGCCTCACTACTGTTTAGACAGATTGTACTTTAACGTTCCCTTTAAAAGGATGCTGAATCTAGTAGTTCTAAGGACTATTGAAGTTTTTAGAAGTTAGTGTTTGTGTTCTCAGCAATGACAATTGTTTCCTAACTTGTTTCTTTGTCTAGGCTTAACAAAAAAAGCATCGCTTGTATCAGGGCAGCATCTAAAACGCAAAGCTCTGTGTCTAGTGCCTACTCTGAATAGAACTGGAATGGTTTTGGTTGTGGGGCTACGATGTGCCACAAAGCATGAAAATACAGAAAGGAGTGGCTGACTTCTTCATCCTACTCTCCATGGAGGTGGCTACAGACACCCACCCAGATATGAAAGTCAAGAAAGGGTCATGCTCCGCCTTGCCTTTGTTTAAGACAACTTCTTGAAGCCCAGTTCTTGCTGGCCACTGCAGAGAACTGCCCCACAGCTCTGGGTGTCTGGGAAATGCCTGTTTCATTAAGGCTCCTGAACCCTATCATGTTACACTTCAGAAGTAGTGACCAGCTTACTTAAAACAAAGAAGCTTTGACCTTTCTCCCCTTCTGAAACCAAAAACAGATGAAGTTAAAGTGACTCATTTCCGGCTTTAAATATGCTCTAAAAAACATTTTTTCAAGTAGTTTTTGGCCTCAGGGTTTGGGGTTTTTTGGGGCGGGGGGGAGGGAGGTTGTTTTTTTGTCTTATTTTTACATAAATATATCTCGTATCCTTCTTGTCAAGGTCAACACATTTATTATTTATATTCATGGTGTAGTCCACCATACTTTTTTCCGTTTAGCTTTCTTACTTTTTTCCTTTTTTTTTTTTTTTTTTTTTTAATCTGCGTTGTTTATAACCATGACCCTTGATCCTCTAAGTCTTAAAACAGCTTGGCTTTCAGCAGCTAAATCTGACAAGGTCAGCATTTTTCTGTTTATTCTGAGAATACTATTTACCCTCTGGGGTTTTTAAAAGCAATTCTGTAAAACATCACTTGGAAAAAGTTTGTAGCATTCATAGAGACTTCCATAAAGTCAGATGACCATAAATGACAACTTCCTGCTCTGATTTTTGAACTCTGGGGCAACCATCACTATCTATTTGGTGCCTAAGTAGCTTCACTAACCAAATTTTTAAAAACAAAATGATGGATTTAAAATAATCTCAGTATAATTTATTTCACTTGAGGCACTTGCCACCTTGAATCAAAAACTACTCAAATAATTCTTGTGTTTTGCTCTTTAGAAAAATATTTTCCATTAGGAATCAATGATACATTATATTATTTATTTTAAGTTATAAATTAGGATAAAGAGAGGAAGAAGACTTTTTCAGTAGTCAAGCTATAGAACAAATCTACTTTTGATCCGAAGGTAAATTGTGAAGCAGTTGGGGATCATAACTTGTGCTTAAGGAGACAAAAGCTATTTCTGAACTGGGAAAATTGAAAATGTTATTTGAAAAGAGACTAGCATATTTGTCCAAGGTTCAAAGATAATCCATCAGGCCTGGATACAGTTTTTTATTCACTAGAGCTACGGCAGATCCCTTTGCTTCACCATGAGCCCATCAGATCCCAACAGCTCTCAGGATCAAGCTGCAAACACAACTTCTTACCTATGAAGTTTCAGTAAAGAACACATCTCTGCTGCACATGGACCTCCCCACCAAAAGGCTTGATGGTAAAACCAAAGTATGTAATACATTCAGATCTCATTAAGAAGTTTATTCACTAGACTGTGAGAAGAAACATTTAACTCTAGCAAATATACTGCTAGTTACAATGCACTGCGCTAGCAAAAAGACCTCTTTTTGATGGTAGATGAGCGTTGGAAGGGGGTGAGAGGGCACTCATGCCATTGGGAATGTTTTGTGGTTTCTTCAGGAAGAGTAAGGATGCTTGAATCTCTGGCTCAGGATAATCAAGAAGCAGGTGGTGCCTGGGAGGATAAACAGTGCTAAGTCTGCATTTATTCCTTTAGCCCTAACTGTACACTAATTCAATAAGATGGTCTAATAAAATAATGCAGTTTTCAAAATGCTTAGCTGGCATTTCGGGCGGGGTGGGCAATTTTTATTATTTACCAAGGAATGCATCTTGAAGGAACTGGTGAATAAAGCAAGTTCGCGCTGTAGGCTGCTCTGGCCTCCAGGGGTCACCCTTCCCTTTAATGACTATACAACAATAGTCTGAGACCCCACCCTGAGGGACTTTGGTCTTTTAGCAATTTCTTGTGCCCTAGTAACTCTGAGAATCCCAGAGATTGCTTTTATGTTCAAGAATGTGTGCTGGTTGTCACTTTCGCCCTCAGCCAGCCATCTGTCTCTGTCTGCTGCCACACCCTTCTGCCTGCAACCTCTTGCTGCCTGAATGTGACTTCTGCCATTTCTGCTCCCCTCATGCCATTTTGTGCCAAGTGTAGACATGGGCTTATCTCGTTTTTCCCCAGAGCACAGTCAATAGCAAGCTGAGATATTTAGCAAAACTTCGCTGAAGGCTTAGGGATAACAGAAGGAAAGAAATTACAAGGAAAAAAGAAAAAGAAAAAGAAGAAATATAGGATACTAGATTTGTATGACTTTCCCCAGAATGTGCATACCTCCACAGGGATTCCCTACCAAAGGCTCTTTTTTAACATACATACATACATACACACACACACACACACACACACACACACCCTTCTTACTTCATGTTGCTATGGCTAGCTTACTTCTCTCTCATCTGGAATTGAGACCCTCAAATCCTCTGTGATTGCCACAGAGAGGAATATTTATTTTCCTAAAAGGAAACTTGATGTGATCTTCAAGGCATATAATCCTTTATATTATCATATATGCCAGCTTCTCTCTGAACATTCTCATACTTTCCAATGGCTCATACTTTCTCAGAATAAAATCTTTGCTTTATCTTATTTTATTTATTTCAGTCAAGAAGTGGGGGGCAGAGAGTTGCATGTTTAAAAGGCAGGATGTTTCTGGATTCTACGCATTCATTTTCAATCAAATATTGGCACCCACCGGGAGACCCTGTTATACCTGTTCCACCAGGGAGTTAGCAACTAAAATTAAGCACCCAGTGTGATTTAAGGAGAAGTCCTGGTGTCTTGAGATCACCCAGAATCAAAAGAAGAGTCACAAGTATAAGGGGATAAGCAACAACTGGATTCTGGAGGCTGACAGATTAATCAGTCAAGACCTTAGACTGTATAGACTGAGGAACTGTTAGGAATTAGAAAGACGGTGACAGTTCTGGGGGGAAAGTGAAGACTACAGGGATTGTGTACCGAGAGGCCAGGGATAGAAAAGAAAACTGTAAAATTAACCTCAAACTAGGATTTTGAATGTACTGTATCTCCTCAGTGAAATGGACATCCTTGTTAAATTTAGGCTAGAGAGTGATTAGAAAACCCAGGATGAGTAACTCTGGGCTAGCCATGGGCAAAGACCAGAGACATGAAGTAAAAATTCCTCTGAGGTCTGCCACTGTGCTTTCACCTGCCCTCTTCTCCAGGGACTTGAATCAGGAGTGTGGGCAGGGAGATCATTTGGTGCCCCTGCAAACCAATATAGCTAAAATATTTGTTCACATTTATTCAAAGGAGGATCTCACGAGGGAAAGATTAATAAGGAGGATTCCTACTGGTAGCAGCTTTCACCTCTGACCCTAATTTGAATACTTCACTCAGTAAATCAAAGACATTTCTGAGAAGATATTCTGGTGACTACCTATTGCTATTTGACTAGCTCATCCCCACTCCAAGTCGCCTTTCAAAGTATTTCTCCCAACAGTACGTAACTTTTCTGGGAACTTTTCTAATAAATTGAATTCTTCCATCTTGTTAATTTCTCAGTGTCCTTTAGAGATAGGGGCCCTGGGTACCATCTAGCTGGCCCACCTCTCAATATAAATTGTCATGGCACTGCCACCTGGAGCTACTGACATCAGCACCACTGAACACATGACTCATTCCCTGCTTATCCACATGACAGAAAACTGACAGTGCATTTCAGAGCACGAGATCTTTTTTCATGAGGATTCCCACTAGATGCTGTTAAATTGAAATGAATGGAAGTGGTGGGTATCAGGGCACAAAGAACAGTAGAAATGGAGGCCAAAATGTAGAAGATATAAATACAAAATTCTCAGCATCAGTAATCTGGGTGTGATATGTCAAATGAAGTTTGGAGCCACTTCTTTGTCATAAGAAAACATTTAAGAAATTTTCCTGAGAAACATGCTCCATTGTAGCTTAGACAGGAAATAGAACTTTGGACTTCTCAACCTTGCCATTCCATTAATATGTTTTGTATGTAAACTTCCAATTGGCTTCTTTATATTCACTTTTAAAATGAATATATTCTTCCGCATTAACATTTTATATAAAATCATGATCTAGACATGTACATGTACTGCTAAAATTAAATCATCAATAATCACTATCTAAAATGAATTACATTCCAAAAGCTCTGGCTAATGATTTATCTCTTCTTCATGGAACCGATCTCTATCAGATTGATTTATGTAGCAGCCAATCATGTTTCAGTAAACTGCAGCATGCACATGCATCTTTAAGTGATGATAAGCTGTGACTGTCCATTTATTTGTACAACACCAGCAACAAAAAAAAAAAAAAGAAGGAGAAAGAAAGTCCCAACCTCTTTCAAAAGCTTCACATGATGACCAAATCCTAAGTGATAATAGCGAATTCTGTATAAGATTTCAGAATAACTGACACAGTAACAAGCATATATAAAAATATTCACAAAAATAGTCAACATTAAAATGGTGACATTTGATATAGAGAATTCTTAGCTTTTGCATGTTTACATTATTTGCTTTGATAGCAAGGTACCTTTTTGCACATTTACATTATTTGCTTTGATAGTAGATGCTTTTGTTAGTTGTTGAAGTGATTGACAACCTCATGCTGTTCTATTTAATTGCCTTTTCTGCAATGCAAGGTTCTGTGTTTAGAAGACGCTGTTTCATAAATAAATCCAAAGTGTGTGTGTGTGTGTGTGTGTGTGTGTGTGTGTGTGTGTGTTTGTGTCTACTACAGAGGTTTCATTTCTCAAGCCAATTCTGTAACTATTCAGCTACAGCTGTCGCCATATTTATCTGTATTTACATTAAGGTTCATTCTCATCCTTCATGTTTTTTGCCTTTTCTATGGTTATGGAGATTAATGGATCTCCTTAAGAGAATAAAAACCTTTTCATATAGCTCTTCACATTTAAGGGAAGAGTGAGGTATTAGACATAGAATGCTTTAGCAAAATATGCAAAAAGTTCAAACTTCCAAGGCTTAAATAATTATTTCCCATAAGACTATTTGAAATATTTAAAACCTGTAGGAATTTTGCATTCTGCCTGAATTTACATTCTAGCCCTTGCATTTGTTCTCTCAATTAGTAAAGTCCAAGTAGCAAACTTTTTCCAGTTAATAAAATCTAATATAGAAATTCTACTGATAAAAGGTTTGTTACATGATGATTTAAAAAATCTTCTCTCATTGAAAGTTTGCTTAATATTGTTGTGGTAGGCAATATATATATGTAGCTCAGTATTGTAAAATCTTGAGCACTTTTCTTACTTAACCTGAAAATTAAGTTCAAACAATTCTTAAAAGTAAGTTATTACTATTATAATATCTTGGTAGATATATATTATCTTCAAGATATATTTCAAGATAGTCTTTTTTTTTTAATTTAGTCGTTCTTTATTATTTGTTATTTGTCATAGGTCTAGATGATTTTTAACAAAGTTGATAAGTTCTGCAGGGATTCTACAGGTCAATACAGATGAGTATAAATACTATGATGACTTTCCCCAATCTTCTGTTGTAAGCATAAGTCAAAGAGACAGTAATTTTAGAGGCAAAGACATGGAAAAATGAAGCTCAGACTAATGCTTTCAGCTGGCCTGAGAAATAAAAGCTGGATGAAGTGAGTGTTTCAATTGTTAAATGAGGCAGAGTGATATAGAGAAAATGCTCAGTTTTAAATCCTGACACAACCACTTGTAGCTGTGTAATTGTGTAAATCTCTTAACCATTCTGAGTTGTTTCTTCATCTGTAAAATGGAAATATACAGTATCCATTTTACAAGAAACAGCCAACACTGGATGACCTGGAAGAGAGGCAGACAGGGGAGACATCTCCCTACTATCTGAGTCTCACCTCTCATTGGCCAAACCCAACCCAAATCCAGAGAGCAGGAAGCCCAATGATTCAGTTCACAATGCAAGTCTCCAGGGGAGAGAATGGTCGACAATGGTGAAAAGTAAATTATGAGAGATAAATGGAAATATCAGTATAGATATGAAAGAAAAGAATATGGCCTTAAAATAAAAGAGAACTCAGAGAGAATCATATTTTGATGAGATAGTCAGAGCAAGACTGTAAAGAAGATAACACATAGATGGAACTCTAAAGAATGAGAAGTAGCTAACCATATAAAAAAAGATAGGCAGAGAGAATTCTTGGCAGAAAAAATAGTATTGGCAATAGCCCTAAGGCAGGAAAGAGCTCAATGTATTATGTGATTTGAAAAACCCTTGTGGCTTCATAAGTCAAGGTTAGGAATTTAGACCTAATTGGCTGTGCAATGGATTTTAAACAGGAGAGTGACATTTAGAAGGATCCTTCTGGATGGCGTGTGAAGAATAAATTGAACAAGAAAAATGGAGGGGGGAAGATGGAAATAAAGAAAAAAAGGAAAAAGAACAATTAAAAGAAACTAAACACACAATAGATTAGATGTCACACGACAAAACCAAATGATTAAAAACAAAGTCATACAGACTCCAAAGCTCATATGTGTTCAGAAAAAGGACAGTGCCTTTCAACTTGAGTTACTAATGAAGGTGTTATGGAAGACAGGGCTTAAGCTATAAAGGTTTAATACAGCTATTAAAGGCTAATATAGAATTAGAACAAATAGAGAGAAAAGAGGTATCAGTTCTAGAATAGGAAGGAATGGAAGTCAAGTAGTTACAGGAATATTTAGGAAGGAATGAAGGAGGCATTTTGAGAGGAGCAGAGGGAGATGGGACTGGATGCAGGAATGAAGAGAATGTACATGTTTCTGGACATTAGTGAATTAATTTTCTGCTCTTCCAATATAAGATTTGAATCCTTAACCAGGTCTTTTGATAAGTTTGGTGATATTTTCAGGTACTTCGAAAACAAATACTTTTGGATTTGTCCCCTGAAGTTGTATCACATAACTAAGAAACCAGCTACTGATCTAAATTATGCAAGGCTGGTTCTGATGAATAATTTCCCCTTGAATCAGAAATACCTGAATTAAAATGTACTTAAAAGGAGGTTTGCCAAGCTAGTGACATAAGCATTGCTTACATTACCTACTATTTTAAAGTATCCACATCATTGCTTTGTTGATGCAGAAATTGAGAAAGAACGTTATATTTATTTGTTCTATTTTTTAACTAGGAACTCTGATATTGTTCATGATGGAAAATGAGTTACCTTATTTTACCTTGAAAAATACCAGGAAAAGTAGAAATGGCTTTTATACAAGTTTCTACGAATATAATTTTAGTTTTAAAAGAAGATTATTGAAAGCTATTATGGGGGACCTCATTCTTGTAGTGTGCATGCATATTTCACGTTGAACTGTTTGGTTATTTTTTTCCCTAGAAAATGGCAAAGAATTCTCAAATTGTTGTGGTTTCTAATTCCAGAACACATTTATTTCTCTTAGTGTAAGGGAGGTAATTGGGAGTATACTCAATTCTACAAACAATTTGTAATCTATTATATCCAAATATATATATCAAATAATCAATGGTATAAATATGACATAGTCACATGTGGATTTGAAGAACCAGAGCATCTAAAATATTTTCTCAAGGTCACATAACAAGTAAAAGGTACAACCGAAACTTGAATTGAGAAACAACTAGGGAAAATCATTTTCTCACATCTCTTCTTTGCAATACTTTGAACCTCCCTCTGAGGGCATCAGAGTCATTAATAAAACACACGATAGTCTTAATTCCCCTATGAGGAATCTGAAAAGTTGTGCCTATGTTAGTTTTCCACAATAATTCTAGTAATAACCGAATTAAATTCAAGCAAAGATAAAGTAAACTGGAAACCTTTATCAAGACTTATGTTACAAAGTGGCTAACTCCTAGGACCCAAACATTCTTCATAGCTTGTAATGCTACTGTCTCTGTGATTGATTGTTTGATGCGTGGCTCTTGCAATACATTATAAGAAAATGAATGATTGGATATTAGTAATGCAAACCGATCCGTCCTTGAAATGCTCTTGGCTCCTTTTATATCTATCTGAAACCCACACTTTATTTAAGGCTATGCTAAATATCCACCTATTCCATGCAGGCTTCTTCACTATAGATATCATTATCTATCCCCTTTTGTTGACCACATTCCATATTATTCTTAGGCAGAAATTTTCCCCAAATGAGTGCAGTCTTAGGGTGATAAAATCAGGTGCTTATCTTACCTCTAAGAGGTAGAAGGAGTTTTGGCTCCTTCTGTCAAAACTTTGCTCTCACCACCATACTGCAGCTCTCCACTTAAGTCTTGCCAACTGGATTCTCTCTTCCAGGACTTTCGGTCTTGAGCAGAGTAACACAAGAACAGAACACAAGAATGGAAGACTAGATGAAGTCATTTTAAAAGACCACCTCAGAAGCGTATATAGGAATTCAATCAATATCTACCGAATTAACTTGAATGAGCAGAGTACATAAGAAAATAATCATTGAATAACAAAACTATTCATTGAGTTAGGCTCTCTTAATAAAATCTGAAGACATCAAAACGCAGACTATTCATTAACCACAAAATCTTCTATAAAGTGAAGTCTCATTCATGTTGAAATTCTACCACTTTGTGTTAAACACTAGACTGAAGACTTTTATCTCATTGTTAAAGTTCATTAATAAGACCAACAGAAGAAAGAGGAATTTGGAGTTAATAGTCAAAGGACAGTGAAATAATAAAATAGAATTCACTATGTCCCATGGCCTTTTCTGCAATATTTTAGTGCATTCCTTTGATAAGCAAATACCAAGATCACATTGCATTCATAACACACTAGGAACTTGCACAAATAGAGATTGATTTCATTTTTTATTATTCAGAAATTCTAAATGATTCCCTCAGATTGCTTGTGAACAGCATAGCTTGTGGTATGATTTTCAATGATTTTCACAAATAAAAGAATACATAAAATGCAGAAAGCAGTGTATGGGGGTATAAATAAACCATAGAAGTAATAATAATAATACAGCCTACTGATATAGAACTTTACTGTTTAAAAGCACTTTAATGACTGTGGTTGGAATGATTTATATTATATGAAAGGAGCTACATGGAAGAATTAAATAAATGGTGTTTAAATACCACTCACACATACAACATTCAGAGACAATACTTTTAGAAAAATATTCACCTTATTCACAATATGCAGTATATTATATATATATATATATATATATATATATATATATAATATACAAACAGAATATATTACATATGTATAAAAGCTTTTTACAATAACCTTGGCATAAGGATATATTTCATTTTCCCCAGGGTAGGTAAATAGTGGCTTTTTATACACAAAGGAGGCTAAGGATAATGCTGAATTATTTCTTTTCATAGGAATGCTTAAAGCATGCGACTTTCCTAAATAATTCGTGTAATTTTTCCTCTGTTAATACCCATTTGTATAACTGTATCTGATGAAAGTTAAGAAGTGCCCCATCAGGAGGGGATGAAAGGCTGGCAACACTTGAAAAATTATAAACTAAACAGAAGTGATGATTATAGTCCCCCTTTCACATAAAAAATCATAAAGTATTTCCTGTTCTGTCCCATTTCTCAGTTGGAACATACTCTCACAGAGGGAACATGAATAGATTAAAATCTCACTTGTTTCTTCTTTAAGAAAACATAAGCATAATCACTTTTGATTTCTTTTAAGTTGGTTCAATAAACAATGAGTACTATTTTAAAACTAGAGGCATTCCATGGGAATCTCTCTGGAAAGAAATAACTTATATTGAATGTCATTTTATGAGTTAAGTTTATGGAAAGCTATAATCTTTTTGCAATATAGAGTATAGTAAAAACTAATTCACACATATCCCTTTTCATCCAGTATATACAGGAGACCCAAATTATATCTGTTGAAAATGACCTAAGGTGATTTTTTTTCTGTAAGAAATCAAGGGATGTTAAAATTGCAGGTATTTGTAAGAAGTTTCCCCAATTGACAAAGGATCTGCTCGATGCTGAACACACTGGTTGTCTTAGTTTTGTCCTAACAGGATTCTCAGATCATCATCCAAAATGAGAAGGTTTCATACCACAGACAAAAAGGGTAAGGGGACAGGGATTGGAGAGGAAACAGGAAGTTACTCAAACCGAGCTCTTCAAGAACTGGAAAACTTTTACCAAAATCTTAGGAAGTCCTACCAAGAGATAAAGATATAAAATACCAAGGGTATTAAAACATTCCCAGTACCTTGTAAAGTTAAAAGAGAATGAGATATTGTGAAGGGCTAGACACAATGAAAAATTGTGAAAGGCTAGACACACATACACTTCAGTATACTCCAGGGCCAGATATGTCAAAAATACACTGATGTATCTTGAGAATTAGTAACTTCTCTAACGTGCTATTTTTGTTCTTGGTGTTTATTTCCAGGTAGCTCTTAGCAATAAAACCCTAAAAAGAAAGGGGTTGTGGGTATTTGTTTCAGGACTATGTAGGAAGAGAACTAGGGAGGTTATATCATAGCTGGAGGTATGGGGGGAGAAGCTAGAGATCTAAATGTGTTGGGGAAGCTAGAGAAAATAAAGATAAATGATCTTTGTGATCTTCCAGAAGAAGTAATAAAGGGGAAGAGAGTAAAAAGCACAGAATGGATACTCTTCCTTTATCTATAATATTTATTAACATCTGTTTTATTCTATCTCTACCTTTCTAGGATTCTAGTGTCCATAATGAATTCTTAGACTATATGGACAATAAGCAATTAATAATTTCATGCTGAAATAGTATTTTGCTTTTGTACTGCACACTTTTGTACATGTCAGCTTATTTGATATTCATATTCATCAACCACATCTTATGAGTAATAAAAATGGGTCTTAGACATACTAGTTTATAGACATGCATCGTAGAAACAAAGACTAGAAACTGAGTTTCTAATTCTCTATTTTACTTTGAATGGTATAAATGTGTTTGCATTTAACTCTTTTCTTCTGAATAGAGAACAGAAGTGATTTCCAAAACCAATGCCAAATCTGAAATATTATAGTCAGTATGTATTACATTATGGATATTTTAGCATAAATAATTATGGCTGCCGTGTAGTGACCTGCTTTTGCTCATCCAATACAGCAATCAAAAATCCTTAAAAAATAATGTTGACATGTATTTTGTTTTTTTTTTAATAACAAAGGGGGTGCACATATGTAGGTGTTGCTTCACCCTAAAAACATTGCCAAGATCTCTCTATCTCTCTCTCTCTCTCTCATTTCTACCCTTCAGCACCATATTGCTCCTCCCTTGACTTCCTCCTTCTAGACCCTTGTTGCTCATACCCTACCCTCCTACGACCCCGCTTTTCCTATAGGCTATCCTCTCTGCTTTTCATGTCTTCAGAAATTATACCCTCATTCTGCACTCTAACCTCTTTCAGCTTTGGGAAAATGTCCCCAGAACTCTGGTGGATAAAATTCCCCTCCTCATTATATATACTATGAAACTTCTTTCTATTTTTTTAATCCCTAATCAATCTTAAGGGTGTAGTACATTCTTTTGGGGGGGGGGGGGCAGGTGCATGATTCATGATGGTTCTCCCTTTCCAAAAAGAGTTTCTTGATTCATGGTTATAAATCAATCTCTTCCTTTAGAATATAAATTATTGGTTTAGGAGAGGTGATTGATTCAAGGGTAGCTGATTCAGCTTCTCCTTTCCAGAAACTTGAAACATAAACTCTAGAGACAGATTGTGACTACTCTTATCATGATGAGCACTGAGTAATGTATAGAATTGTCAAATCACCATGTTGTATACCTGAAACTAATAGATCATGGTATGTCAACTACATTTCAGTAATTAACAAAAATACTAAAATAAAATAAAATCTAGAGACACAGACTTAAATGTGCTAGTGCTCACATGAGCAAGGATGAAGTGAGAATAATCACATACCAAACTTCTGCTTCTGAGCTTTCCTGCTTCCTTCTTTTCCAGCATCATGATTCAACTCATCGTTGGATTCAATGATATACCCCGTATTATTCTAGTATATCTGCTAGGCATAGTCAGCTTTTGTTACGGGAGAAATCTGTTTTCCAAAAGAAGGTAAACCAAGAAATAGTTGGTTAATTGAAAAAGCTGTTCAAGTGAGAAATCATAAATGTGATGGATAATTTAACTTGAAATATATAAAAAATGTATATACCTTCTCCTAATTATTTTATACATTTACTTGGAGTCTCTACTATTATTCTTATATAAACCACAGCTGAAAAATAATAACCATGATTTCTAATTGAATCTTCTTCAAAGTGAAATAGATTTTTAAGCCAAACATAAAGCAATCCAGGTACAGAAATCTTCCAAATTTTAAAGATATTTTTTCTGGATTCATAGTTGTCTTACTCATACCTGATTCTTGAACAATATTTTTAAAAATGTTTACTTTAATTCCAGTTTGCTAACATATAGTGTTATATTAGTTCAGTAATTGAACACTTCCATACATTACCCTGTCTGAGCAATAGTGTTTTAATGATTTGCCCTTACCAAATTTTCCTAAGTATTGCTTTTGATTTCAACTGACAACTACTCTCTCCTTTCCACACTAATTCATCAGAACACAGGTAATAAATTGCATAATTATAATACTACAATAAACATAAACAAGTTTGGAAGCAAACGTAGTTTACTCCTAAAAGCATTCAGCTTACATGTAGAAAAAAGGGTGCATAAAAATGATAGAGAATAACTTATATCTGCATTTGAGAGGCTGTGGGCTTTGGTGCATTTTATAGGGGAAAGAGAAGGCATCTATCAACCTAGAGAATTAGTTAAGTGAAGGTAACTTGGTTAAATGAGTAGCCACTGGACTTAAAACCAAGAGTCCTGACTCATGTAAGTAAGGCATTTAATATCAGGTGAAAGGAAAAACTTCAAGTAGATGAGAATACTGCATATTTAGCCTTCTTCACAATCTTACTTATGTCAATAGTTTGATACTAAAGACATGGCATGGCTCATTGAAATAAATCAAAAGTTGGCATTTGGGGCTAACATACCTTAACAGACAAAACAAATTCATGTCAGCACCAAACAACTACTTCATCCACTTCATTGAGTTGAGGTAGAAAAAAGTTGAGGTAGATTCTCTGGAAAATTGTATAGTGCTAATCTTTAAAATTGAAGACTACACTTCCTAGCAATAATCCTTATCTGCTTCTCATTATGACTGAAAATAGCTTTAATCAGTAAGTGGTCATTGGGAATTACAGAATGATATTTTAATTTAAAGAAAGAATATATATATAATATATGTGTAAATATATATAAACATATATATTATATACAATGGCATATAAATTATATATAATATATAAATATCTAATATATTGATACATTATATTAAACACATATTGATATATTTCTAAATAATAAGTATTATAGTATTGGCTGAAATTTATATATATATATATATATATATATATATATATATATACACACACACATATATAGCCAATGTTACTAGACACTCTGGCTATTAGTGGTTTCGTGTTGCTGACTTAGATTTAGTGTGACCCCTAAGTTTGATGTCGAAATGACACTAGAAAGTGAAGTATGCCATTACTTGGCTGTTGTAGAAGATGTGATAAAGAAGGTGGAAATGCCGCTTGAAAATTTATCCGATGATCTTTCATAGCGTTAGGTTGTGATTTTTCTAAAGTTCTATGGCCATCTATATATTAGTTAATCCCCGGAAACAGAAGATCAGCAATTACGGATTATTTGTGAAGTTTACATGGGGCTGTTCATCATAAATCCAAAGGAGATAATATATCATGCATATGCAGCAGAGGAGAAACACATATTCAGAATACCTATACACAATTCAGAGCTAATGAGATCCTTTCAAAAGATGTATTGACACACAGGGTACCAAACTACTAACTCCTCACAAATGGAATCACCCCAAATTTCTTGACTGAACCAGCCCTGCCGAGAATGGCACTTCCAAGTCACTTAGTTCAGGATCTTAGTTCAGGATCTCTTGTGTTTATTTTGTCAGTAATGGCTGTGTGACATCAAATGACAAGAAGGGGTCACCAGCACTGAGTTCCTACTCTGCAAGCCAACTGGCATCAAAGCCAAGCCTACTGCCACCAAGGACTGCTGAGCTGAGAGTGTGAGGAGAACCAACAGAGACAGATGTTAAAGCAACAGAGGAAAGGGGAGCTAAAGCCATTGATCACAAGTGAGAGGGATGCTGTGAGTCACCACCAGAGGTAATGTGGAAAAGCTGTCATTTTCTGGGTAGCAACAGGAGTGCATGCTGGCATGTAGCATTCAGATGGGGTGGCTCGCACTAGAGGAATAATGTCACACTGGCCAAGAGTAAATGCACAAGTGGGATGCTAACAGCAAAAGGATTGCCCGCCAGCAGCGCCTAGGCTAGGAAAGGACTAAGTCATTCATACTGTGCCTATGGAACTGTCTGCAGGGCTCCATTGATCTTATGGTCTGCACTCATGCACATGGCTTGAAATACCTTGAGCTCTGTCATCTATAAACACAAGCAAAGATCACTCCCTCTTTCTGTTTTAAGAAGGATGGTGACAATGACTGCATAGGTGCAATAGGTAGGTGCAAGTTGGGGCAGTGATTAAACATTGTCTTTTGCTTATCTCTCTTCCACCCTATGAGATATTTCAGGGATGGAAACGTGAAACCATAATTTTAGAATGCATCGGGATAAAGAGGGGATATTTCAATCTGATCAAGTCTCTGTACATGTGATATAAATTTTTAGTGGCTATCTTGAATGACCCATTCACTAATGCCCACCCTAAAATACAAGATGCCTATCTTTGAATCCTTGTGCTTTATAGGTGTTTCTTTCATAATAATTACCTTACTCTACTTTGATATATAATAGAGTAAAACCTCAAATTTGAGGAACTTGTTCTGTGAATGTTCTGCAAGATGAGCAAACATTTCTAATAAATTTTAACTGGATAAGCAAGCGATATCTTGCAATACAAGTAGTATGTGACACTGACCGTCACATGATCACAACTGAGACAATGGTTCTTCTCTCTCTCTCTCTCTCTCACTGCACCATTGTGTGTGATTGTCTCCCATGCTTGGATGCTCAGTCTCAGGCTGTGGTGTTTGGCAGCAGTCAGTGATCTTTCAGAACGTGGGAAGGTGCCCACAACTGGCACTAGTGTATTTTTTGTCACTTCAAAGCACCTCTGGGCAGTCCGTTGCTTTTCCATAGAAGAATAAGCTTAGGAATGCTTTGCTTCATTCTAGGTCAGGATGCCTGCAGATATAGACCCTTTCCTCTGCTTCCAGTTACATTAAATACAGTATTTGACAAGAGTTTATTAATATTGTACTGTAGTCAACATCCGTCCGAGTGAATATAATGGCCCCTATGCAGAAAAAGATTCCATTAAGCCAACAGAGAGCAGTGATTCCATTAGTGAGAGTCAAAGTCATCTTACACAATAACCCTCCTCTCTCTTGTCTCCCTAGCACCAGCCATGAAGGTTTTGAAAGGTAACTGCAGGTTGTTTATTTTTCTTTATATTTTGAATTTTCTTTAGTATCTTTAGTATTTTGTATTATATTACAGTATTATAATCATCCTTACATGAATAGTTTTGGGTTGTAGAATGAATCATCTGAATTTCCATTATTTCTTACAGGGAAATCTGCTTTGATATACAAGTGCTTTGGATGACAAGCATGTTTCCAGAACGAATTATGCTTGCAAGCCAAGGTTTTACTGTATTTTGGTCATCTACTTATTCAACCATTCAGCAAGCATTTTCTGAACAGCTATAATGTGGCAGTCACTGTGCTAGGTGTTATCTTGTTAATAAACAAGACAGAAAAAGTCCTTGCCTTTATGGAGTCACAGCTCATGATGATAGATATTTTAAAAATTAAACAAATTATTGTGAAAATCACAATTCAGGTAAGTGTTAGGAAGAGATGTCAGTTGCCTAGGTTTTAGTCCCCCTGTCTAGACAGACTTTTCTAGTCTATGTATGTCCAGGAGTGATCAGGACAATGCCTAGCACAGAGCAAATGCAAGTAACAATAGTTCATTACACTGAGCTAATGAGTATAAGAACAATTTCTGGTAAGGTTGTAAGAACAATTTGATCTGTGAAATTTTAGAAGTAATATCTTTTCTTTCACATCAGCATATTTGCTTTTCATTCCCTAAATAAATAGTAATGGAAAGTTTTTAAAAAGCATTTCTGATACAGGCTATTTTTAATGTGCTAGATTTTCAGATTTGAGCTATATTTTTGGAAATTGAGAGCAAACATTTGGTGTAGTTTACTGTAACATTTGAACCTGATTCAGAGGTTTCACCCTTTTTGATGCATAGGCTAAAATCCTATCCTACTTCCCTCATTTTAGGTGAGTGCTTATGAAACCTGCATTAGCTATTTAAAACTTTCAAATATTGGGGCGCCTGGGTGGCTCAGTCGGTTAAGCATCCGACTTCAGCTCAGGTCACGATCTCACAGTCCATGAGTTCGAGCCCCGCGTCGGGCTCTGGGCTGATGGCTCAGAGCCTGGAGCCTGCTTCCCATTCTGTGTCTCCCTCTCTCTCTGCCCCTCCCCCGTTCATGCTCTGTCTCTCTCTGTCTCAAAAATAAATAAACGTTAAAAAAAATTTTTTTTAAACTTTCAAATATACTTTTGAATAGGGTATAGGAGAAAATGAGAGTGAAAATGAGAGTGAAAAATGAGGATGCCTGTTGACCAGCCCTGACATCCATAAGATTCTACTGGCCTGAACGGGTGAGTGACATATCACAAGACTCACTCATAGGGAAATTGGCCCTCCAACATAAGCTAAGTACTGTATCTCTATGCTTTCTTGAAGTTAGCCTCTGCTCATTGTTAAAGAGTTAATGTCTAGCATAGTAGGGGACCCTGAACTCTGTTCCAGCATTAAAGACAATATGCAGTCCATATGCAACTATGATTGTAAAATATTTGAAATATTGTACCCATGGATAAATCTGAAATATCTTAATGCAATCCTAGAAGCATTGAAGAATAATACACATTTTTATTAGACGTTTTCCTTCATGAGTGACTCAGGTTTACACATGCATTGTTATGTAAAAGTCCTCTTCTGGTTGTGTGTATTTCACTTTCTTGTTGCTTACGACCTTCAGAGATAGATGATCTCTGGAAAAAGTAAGGGCCAGAAAGAGATGGTGAATGGTTTCCTAATAAATATTTAAATCTATATTTAAGTCTGTAATTGCCCCCTTTACTCTTCACAAAGGGATGGGATTCAATCTACTGAGGTTTACTCTACTCTGGGGATGCAAATATATATTGCACTTAGACGCTCAAGGAGTTCACATTTCAATGAGAAGAAACACATATTAAGAGGGCACAGAGGATAAAAACTGGGGCGTGGGATTTGAAGGCAGAGAGATAAGCCCAGCATCGGTAGTCAGGGATGCCCAGTACTGAACTCTGTAAGTTGTGATACCAGAATGAAAGGATGGAGTAAAAGCACTGAAGAGACAGAATCACACATGACGTGTGCACACAGGTGGGGGCAGCAATGAGATAGAGCCCGGATGGCATGAGGCTCTGCAGCAGACACAAAGTTCATCCGCTAGATGTATCTAACCTTTGTAAAGCTGTATCTGCAGGGATTATTTATTTAGTTTAGGTTTGGGACATTATCCTTGTGAGAATCCAGATGCTTTGGTATGTTTTATCTTCAGAATTTAACAGAAAAGTCTATCCTTGCCTAGGGTAGCATTTGCTGCTATAAATCATGACACGCTGGGTTTTAGCTGCGGCTGTAAGCTGAATTATGTCTTTTTTTAACTTCTACTCAGTGGTCCCAGTTCTGCCCTCAGGAACTAACACAGATTAAGTTGAATCCCTCTCTTGTGTGGCAGCCCTGGAACTGTCATCAGCAGGGTCTCCTTTTCTTCACTTGCCCAGGTCCTTAGCAGCTTCAGCCATTCACAGTGATAGGAACTCTGCTCCCGATGCCATCCAGATCACCTTCCTGTGCACATACTCAAATCCGCGGCATTCCTTGCAGGATAGGAAACCTGGCCATGACCCGTTTCCAGAGCTGTCACAGCTAAGAGTACACAGGGCCCGCGGCCCTACTCCTCCTGTGCACTCGATGTTTATGAAGACACCCCCAAATTGCTATCAGCCTTTTTAAGCAACCCCTCCTACTGCTGGTGCCTTCTGATGTACCCACACTTGGAGATTTTATTTTATCGCACGGACTCTGTAAATCTATCGGTTCCCATACAACTTCCTCCTATTTAAACTCGGGGTCAAACTTTACATTCCTCAATACAGTAGCAACAGAGATGTCTATCACATTTCGTGGGGAAAAGAAGCATTTATTATTGCCTTTATGAAAACAGCTGGCATCTATAGAGCTATCATTATGTGCCAGATAATGTGTTAATATTTCTAATGAATTACATCCTTTAAAAAATTTAAACTATGGGTTTTATCGTAAAAATAATATGAACAGACAGCAAGACTTCAAACACTCTAAAAGGACATAATATGAAAAGGAAATCTTTTGCTGGTATCTTACCTTATTACAGATTTCCACGCTTTGTATACCCTACCCAAAGTTTTCCACGCATATATATTTTATATCATGTTTTTACATAATTGGTATAATACTCTGAGCTTAAATGTTTTAAATTTGAAGAGTTCTGAGTAACCATTTTGTAAAATCACATACAGGGCCATCGAAATCTTTCCAATAGCTACGTGTATTACATTGCATGGAAGTAGCAGACCTGGCATCTCATTTAATTCTAAGAACAATCAATGCATTGAGTCTCACTATCTTCCTTAAACATACAGAAAACCGAGGCTGGAAGAATCAGCTACCTTGCCTGATGCTACACATTGGAAAAGTAACCCAGTAAGGGTTCAAACGCCTATCTGCCTGACTACTGGGTTTGACCCTCTAAAAAACAATCTTCACAGGTTGGTTTGATAATACTTCACAAACAGATTTTTTAAGTGCCTAACAGGTTTTCTTTTATAATTTGCAGTTGGTACAAGAAGATTTAAAATGCGGCTAGAGCATTTCATTATGGCCAGAAATGTTAAAATAGTTCAGACTGTCCTGACCTACTTCATCCTCCAGTTCATGGACACTAACGGTGATTTGTCAGATTTTAAATGTAGAAATGAAATGATAGAGTCCATATTCATGAGCATTGTTAATTTCTCTACAATTTCAAATATTTGTTACAGGTGCCTTTTGTTTTGTTTCTTTTTAACAGAAATTGTTACTGCATCCAGAAATATCTCAAGTCGTGTATTTAAAAGCTGTGTTTTATTTGCTGAGATTTTAATATTTTGATTTACCTCGTTTTGGAAAGCCATAGTTGGTCCTCTCTCCTGGACTCATATGCCATCGTTGCCTCTTGAATAAAGCTGCTAATTGCATGCAGGAAATATTAAAACATGATTATGATTTTGCTAAAAGAATAAACATGTCAAGTGTCAACAAAATATTATAAGTCTGTTGTGAGTCAAAATAGATTGCTTAAATTGGTTCCTTTCCGTGCCTGTTTAAGAAAGTGAAGAAGATACACCTGTTATATTAACACATTCACTGTGCACCAAGGCTGTTCATCTTTACCACAAACAAATAAAGGTTTTGGGTCCTCTTGCAATTCTCAGGGCAATCTGACTGACTCTGGCACCTCTCTAATCAAATATATCCACATGATATTATAAGCTGCATTATAGTACATTAATAGCATGTAAAGTAAAATTGATGCAGCATGATGGACTGTATTCCTGAAGCAGTGACAAACTTATCAATGATAGATGCACTAATGGATATGTTGAATTGCAATAAATATAAACGCAGAACAGCAATTGTAGAGCATTAAAAATGTCATCTTGTGAGTTTAGGTATTTATGAGGCTGAGCCAGCTGGAAACACGAGTGGTGCATTCCTACCATGCACTGCAACTCTGAGGTTCCAAGGAAAGCAGAGACCCTTTCATCAGATAGGTCAGGCCGCCGGCAAATTGTTGTCACAGCTGTGCCATTGTCAATTAGGCCTCCAATGACTCAGCCCTTTGTTTTTTCCTGCTTGCACATCTCACCCCACCTTCTCTCCGGGCTTGGGTGCTTCACTCCTGCAACCTTTCCAGCACATTTCCCCTCGGTGACTCTCCTCACATGTTCTGATTCATCTCCCAGGCATTGATCTAAAACTCAGAGCAGTGACATCAGGGAAGCATCTCAGCTACTTCAAAAGGCACTGCTATTCCTTGTGGGCTATTTTGGCATGTCAAACCCAACAGGCCAGGCAGAAACGTTCCACGGTGTTACACATTTGCCTCTGATGTGTCTGCCCAACCTTCCTGAACCCTAAAGATTTTGTTTAATGTCAGCAGAAACCAGCAGGACAGTGGTGGCCAGCGTGCAGTGGGGAACAGAGCTCCTCACATGGTTTTCCATCACGCTCAAGCAAGAACCACAGCACGAGGACTGAGTCACAGACACACTGTGTGTTATAGGCAGGAAGGAAGTGGACTTAGAGGTATGTTTCTTGAGAGCTAGTGGTTGACGATAGAATTTTTTCAAACATACTGGTGTGGTGGATGAAGGAGATGGCGATATTTTTGTAGGTGCCAATCTCAATTTCAGGTCTGATCATGGAATGTGTTATAGTTACCCAAATATGCTCCTTTCATTTCCTGGGCTTTCATCTGCACCAAATGTTTTCATCAATTGGTGCAGATTTGTTGTCAGCATATTTAAGTAAATTACTCAATACTTTTTGGAATCAGGTGTCACAACATACTCCTGATGTGAATAGAAGATTGTCCAACTGAGGTTATTTTAGAAGATTGCTAGATTTGCAAAACAAATTAAAAAATATTTAACAATTATAATTCAGCTTAATATGAGGATAACTTGGTTGGTTATTATTGATCCTGTTTATCATCACAAAACCACGATAACTAAACTCTGTATTACATTTTAGCAGCACGTCTCTGTCATTGGTTATTCAACAAAGGTAAACAACACCAGTGACAACACTAATGAGAAAAGCAATATACAACATGACAAAATAAAAGTAATGCCATGACATTTTTAATCTGAACATGATATCCCTCATCTAAAAGCCTAGACACATCAAAAAGGAATCATAGAAACCTGACCCTTCCATGTATCTCTGGTTGGTGGCTTAATCAATTGTGAAATATGCAGAAATCATGTTAGCCTTTAAATCAAATTTCAATACAATGCTAAAACTCACTAAAACTTGTATGAATAATTTTGATTTTTTATAAATAGCTAAGACAAAAGATCAAGGCCATTTCACACCAAATTGGCAAATGGAAGGGAAGTGCGAAAGAAAATTGTGAGAGTTAAATAGTTTTATTGGAATTCCTCCCACTATTACTAATCTTCAAATGCAGTTAAACAAGTCTTTATTAAACGTAAGTTAAAATCCAAGCAACTTTTTAACAATAAAAAAGTCATCATCCACTGGGTGAATATTCATTCATTGGATATCTATTATGCGGCAACCGAGGGATAGAAAGAGAACAAGCAAGAACCTGTACTCATAGGATCTTATGCTATGCCAAGGTAATGGAGAAGAGAAAAAAAAAAACATTTTTAACGTAAACAATAAAAAATATTAGCTGTTGGTGAGTACAATGCAATGCAAAGAATTAAAATAGAGTCATGTCAGGTGAGTAATGAGTTGCCTTCTTTACTGTGGTCGGGAAAAGCCTCTCTGAGGAAGTTGATATTTAAGTTGAAAATTACAAATGATGACAAGAAGTCAGTCATGTGAAAATAGAGAGAGAGCATTTCAAGTAGCAGAATAGTTGGTGCAAAGGTCTTGAGGTAAAGACAAGCATGTCAAAAAGAAGGCCAATTTGACAGAACCATCGATTCTTGGAGTCAAAATAGTTTTACTCTAATTATGCCATTTTTCTTTAAAGAACTTAGTTCTTTATCAAAGATGAATAAGTCACTGCCATAGTATGTCTCAATCTCTTCATAAATGGTGTGTGAGTGTGTGTGTGTGTGTGTGTGTGTGTTGCTTTTCCTTCAGCGGCTATCTGTCAAAGTCTTAGTCACTGTCTCTTATACTTGTCTCTGTTTTTTTTTTCTCTTGAATCGCCTTGAGTCTTGAGCCACGTTGGGAGCTGACTCTACTCAAAGGCCAGTTCTCAGCCTTAAGGACACCTAGAAGGATAAACAGCCGTAAGGACATCTAGATAGGTTAACTTGGGAATATAGAAACTTGATTCAGAATAGACAAGCCAGGATGCTCTGGGCATACTGGCTCCCTAAAAAAGAGGAAATCCTTAAGTCTGTCTTTTCCTGGTCGATTTCTGTAGCTTGAGCTAGCTGAGACAAGAAGCAGCCTTCACTTAGCCATACACTAGAATACATTTACAACATCAGAATTGTCATCAAGGGCATGACAGGAGATATGATCCACATGTTCTTTGAATACAGTTCTGTTCCTTGGATAGAATTTGTAGCTTGATGAATTCCTTGTTTGAAAGTCTGATAAGTAAATCTCTGTTAACTTAGTGATAGTATTGCTGCCTTTTATATATCCCTAGATTTTAATGAAGTCATTAAATTCATTTTTAAAGGAAGATAAAGCCAGCTACCAACCCTGACCTTGAGTGCCTCATTGACAACCACTTTTCATATAATAGAAAACATAACTTTGAATGACAATTTTAGTTAATTTTTTCTCTGAAAAAAAAAAAAACAAGTTAACTTCAATATGACTTAGAGACAGTCTTTCAAAAGTGACAGTTTGGGAGATCCCACAGTGGGGCCTAAAGGCTCTTTCCTGTGAGGATCCTCCCACTGAAATGTGTCAGAGAAAGCAAATGACCAGAGGATGGTCTCTCCATTATTTTCTGAAGCCAGTTCATTTTTCTTCCTAAAAATGAAATAGAATCTATACAACCTTCTCCAAGTTGCCTACATATACCACGTGGTCTAATTTGTTTAGTATATTCAAGTATTCACAAAGATTAAGCCTCTACTATGTCTCAAGGATTATCCCAGTTCCTGAAATCATAAAGCAGTAATTCACTACATAGCTTCATTTCCCCAAAGAGTATACTTTAAATTCAAAATATTGGTATATAGTAGACCTTCAGTCAATTTTGTTAAAAATAAAAATAAGCAATCCTTAGTACCTATGTGAGTAGATCATAAAGAATAAAGGAGAGAAGGAAAACTAATACTTTTATCGGAAGGTTGTGTAGTTTTGGGGCACCTGGGTGACTCAGTCGGTTAAGCGTCCAACTTCAGCTCAGGTCATGATCTTGTGGTCCGTGTTCGAGCCCCGGATAGGACTCTGTGCTAACAGCTCAGAGCCCGGAACCTACTAAGGATTCAGTGTCTCGCTCTCTCTCTGCCCTTCCCCCACTCACGCTCTGTCTCTTTCTCTCTCTCAAAAATAAATAAACATTAAAAAATTTTTTTAAAAAGGTGGTATAGTTTTATTCTAATTTATTCTTATTCTGGTATAACTCACAGCCATAGCAGTTTACTTCGGGGTTGTGATATTTTCATCCCCAACCGGCTTGTGACACAACTGTTTTTCATAGTAAGTATAGGACCAGCAAGGAAAACCGCTGGCAGTAACACAGCTGCCTGACAAGTTGAGGGCTAAAACAAGACTTAGGAAACTAACAGCGCAGAATCTTGGTTCGCTGTGCTGTGCTGAGGATACAGAACCTGAAAAGTGAGGCTCTGAGCAGCCTCACATCTACATGGCTGGCAAGAGAAAGCAGGGGCCAATGAACGGCAGCTAGCCCGGAATGAGCAAAGCAGCAGTGAGTGCAGGCCTGTAATGAGCTGTTTTTCCTCTTCTGTGGTTCTAGTTGCGAGAGCAGGAGCAGAGCCCCTGACGAGTGCCAGAGAGAGGAGAGGGCAGGAAAGAACCTGGAGACAGAGGCCCTTGCTGTAGTTGGCAAACAGTTTTCTTTTTTTTCCCCACAAGGTACAGAAAATTCAAAACTGGAGCTTCTAGAAGCACCAATGGTGCAAAAGGGATCTTACTGTCCTCCGCATTTGCTTATTCAAAATTATGCAAACCACATTAAATCCCAATTCATATTCAAAATGTCAGAGTAATGTGAGAATTTTAAGGAGACTCTTGTAAGGCAGCTTAATTATTTCCATAAACATTTTCAATACCTTTGTAACAACACTAATTGTCTAATAAAATATTTTGTGTAGAAATCTGATATCCTAAGACCGCATCTTCACATTCGGACTGATATAATCATTCTAAAGACCATTATAATCTTGACCTCTGAGCACAAGTTCCAATATAACCTCTAAGAGAAGAGCAAATGGCAAAGATCCAGAAGTGTCTTATCACCACCTCAGTAATTCCTCAGGCCAACTAGTATGATAAAAAACTTCAACAAAAATAATCCATTTCTTTACTGCCAATGTGCGCTTTTTAAAAATGGTGTTTAAAATGAAAAGCACTACAGCTGGTTCACTTACTTCAGCTCAGCAGCATAAAAGATAAAATAAGAATGGCCATGCTTACCTTACCTTTCCTGGGTTCTTGTGTTTATGTCAGTACCTCTGCGTGGCATCAGTACCCAGAAGACAAACACATTCATAAAAGGAGAAGAATCACTACTCCCTGCCTGCTCCCCAGAACATTCATTCAACCTATTAACATTTTTTATGCGCCTTCTATGTGACACAAATTATACTAAATTCTGAGTTAATGAAAAAAAGATATAGCCCCTGTTTTCAAATAGTTCACAGTCTTTTGAAGGAAATGACAAGCTGACAGACTGGAAAACTAGAGCCAAGGCAGACCTATGCACAGTCCTGAGTATGCAGAGGGGGTGAAGGTGGGATCAGAAAAGTCTTCCTGACAGCTTGAGCTAAGTGTTGAAGGTTAAGTTGGAATTAGCCAGGTGGGGAAAAAAGAGGAAGGGTTTTAGGCAGAGGAACAAACGTGTGCCAAGATTCAGAGGTGTGAAACACTGTGAGGAGGGTGAGAGAGGAGATTTGTGGTCCCTGGTAGGAAATGTGGGTCTTCAGCCAAAGGTAATGGAGTGTCACTTTGGGAAAGTAACAAGATCAGATTTCCACTTTCTAAAAGGTGTCTCTGGTGGCTTGCATGGGATGCAATAAAGATGCCCCAAACTGGACAAGCAAGAATCCAGATAAAGCCCTGGAAAAGTCTGAATTTCTGCAGACATTTATCATCATCGTCATCATCACCATCACCATCACTAACATTTGTGAGGGTTTGCAATATGATAAGTACCATATATACATTATCTTACTTGATTCACACAATAATAATAGTGCCATTATTATGTCCATTTATGCCCTAAGGAAAGTGGGTAAGAGACTTGCCCTCACAAAGCAGTAATTGGCAAAGTTATGACTGAAACCAAGGAGGTTTGATATTAGCATCCCATGCTTAACTACAACCCTACATTGCTGCCCGTGATTTACTGAATCTGAACAGTAGTTGAGTTACCAAGTTTTGGGTAGAGATCTATCACCTTTTTTGGATATAAAGCACTCAGGTTCTAGGTAGGCAGGGAGGGGGTTGTGTCCACTCTTAATAATCAGAGAACCTCAAAAATCACGTGTCCTCCATCCCTATATACTCAAGAGACAAAAAAAAAAAAGGAAAAAAATATTCAAAACCATGTAGTACAAGAACATGTTTTGTGACCAATATACGAAGGTTAAACACATCGGACTCCCAACTAGAAACCTAATAAAGATTTTATCTGAAAGGAAAACAAAAAAAAAAGGCAAGAATAATCAGTTGCTCTCTTTCCTCACAGACCTCTGAACTACTATTTTAATGACCCAGATTTTATTCCTAATAGTTGTATGTTTCTTTAATTCCAACTTGTTCCCTCTGACTAACCCATTCCCTATGAAAAGAATGTTATATTCATACTCCTGTGCATATGTTACATTATCAAAATATTGACTATTGAACTTAGTATTTTATTATTTTGAAAAGATATGATGATAGTGCTCTATAATAAGCACATTTTATTTGAAGTGACAGTTTCCAGACCCATTCATCCAAGCAAGAACTTCATTATTTCTGGCAAAGATCCCAGAGAGAATCTCCATAACTCAAAAACTTGAATATCACTTTTGTTGGGGACCAACCATTGTAATAGTGCCAAAAGTGCTAGAAATACACATATTCCCAAATCAATCTTAGGAACAACAATGGATATAGCAGGTAAGAATCTAATTTCTTATTTCAAATACACTCTGTTTAGAGATATACCCTTATAGTCAGGAATAAGACTTTGATCACAAACAAAACGCAGTATTTGTAGATCTCCAATAGAATTTAAGTCTACGTTTTACGGCATAGAAATTCTTTGTCCTTTTCTACACGTAAAATTAATCTATTCCGTGTTTTTTAAAGAACCACAAACCTATTTAATGAAAACACCGGAGTAGAGTAAATAATGCTCATTTCAGCCCTTGCTAAATTAAACAAAATTTTCAGATACTAAAGTACAAATAAAATCAATGTACTAAGAGTCCTTAATTATAATATTAACATGATACTCCCTATTGCTATTACTTGACTTTGTTAAACTTAAATTCATATTGGTGAAATAATATTTAAGTTTTGTTTTTCAAATTATTTTGAAGCCGAAGGGATAAGTTAGATGCCATGTAATGGACTGTAAGCCCTTTGAGAACAGGGACCATGTGCATTGATTATTTCATGGCTAGCCCGATAATGCCCTCCAGCTAAACAGTGCTTGCTAAATATTGGTTGAATGAACAAGTGAATGGAAAAATTAATGAAATAATGAAATAAAAAGAATTTAAACAATATCTTGATAATTCAGACAAAATTGGTTTTTTGTTTCATTTTGTTTCGTTGTAGGGCAGGAAGGAAGATTCAAAAGCCTGGGTTATTGAACTTAATTGTCCATTATAATTGAATTCATAGAATAACTTGACTTAAATTCACAAGATAATTTCTTTCCAATTACAGACACAATCATCTGATATGGGCACAGTGCCAGCATGAACACTGGATCACTGTGATCACTCAGAACTAGCTCTGTTTTATTTGATTTCCTATTCTTTCCCAGCAGATAAAATTATTTCTTGTTTAGAATTGATATGCATGACTCCTCATCTCCAATTCTCCAAGCAATCAATGGGTTAAACAAAATGTCTTTATTTTGATCAAGACAAAATAAAATTGAATTAAACTATGTTTAATCCAATTTCTGATCAACAATTTCTTATCACTGTCATAGGTTTAAAAACATTTGCTAACTTGGGATGAAACATACCTTCTTACATATTTATTTTCCTGACATTTAAAGAGACAACTCTCTTTCTGACCTAAATCTGAAAGAAAAAATGTATAATGTTTATCTTGTAGTCTAGGTAATTAATCTGTGATATTTTTATTCTACCTTTATAATCAACATTTTTCTCTTAAGAAGGGAAAAAAATAAGCCAATCACAAAGGAAATGAGGAATAATTACTGTTAATAAACACAAAGTGGTACTATATAGGAACATAGGTCAAGGAATAAACTAATATCTACTTAGAATCTTAAAAATTAAAGTATCTTTTCCTGACATGATTCCAGGAACTTCATGAAATATTTGTCCCCGTCACTAACTCTTGCAACTTTCATGGTTGTGTGGTTGTTAATTAGTTCACAGCATAGCGTGAACTTAATTCTCTACAGGCAAATACTCATGAGTCCACCTTGATCACTTTTTACCCAGCATTTATTTGGAAGAAATAAGTAAAAACAGTGCATTCATAGATTTCCTATAAATAAATATCTTGGGTATTTTCACCAACTCCAAATATTAAAGTTTTCAAAAAAACTTTCCAAAAAACGTAAATTACGTCATCGTCTTTGAATTACGGAAAATTCTCAGAATTCAATGCAACAAAGTTTAACTTACCTTAAAGAGATTTGTTTTCATAAACTCTTTTTCCCCTGACCTCGGTTCTCCAGCTGAAGGCAATGCAGAGACTTCCTCTCTTCCCTTCCTCTTCCCTGAGACTCAGTGGGTTGAAGGGTCCCTCTCTGTCTGTGATAAGCGCTGCGGAAGACTCTCCGAGTTTGTCTTCACTCCTGATGCCACACACCTTTTCTTGGCACTTCATCTGGTCCCAAGGGAAAATTCCTGCAGAAATTTCCTTCTCCATAATCTCTTGACAGATGGCTGTGCTGGCAAGAGCCTTAACTCTTAGGAGCACTTTAATAGGCTTTTATTCTCCGGCACTGCTTCCTCACAGGTTTTATTTTTTAATGGCACATTGGTTGATGCCTCAATGTCCCAAAGGGCCAGAGCATCACTGTCCCCTTGTAGGACTTTCAGCTACTCTGCTTTTCTGTTCTTGATTTCCATAAATTTGCAAAGCTAGTCTCCTTTTAATATTTCATTATTTTTCTGCCTCTATACCTTGAGGCAATGGGAAAAAAGACTCAATTGTTTAAAGTGCAAACTGAGTAAATATTGAGCTGTTTAAATACAAATAAAGTGATTTTGTATGGGCATTGATAAGGTTGTAAACCAGAAAAAACAAAATCATCCAATTATCAGTGTTCTTGACATGACACATATTCCTCTGATAAATGCCTTTCGTGTGTAATTTCTCTCTCCCTCTCTCTGACTCTCTCTCTCTCTCTCTCTCTCTCTCTCTCCCTCCCTCCCTCCCTCCTTCCTTCCCTCCCTCCATTTTTTTCTCTCTTCAGTCTTTCTGGGGAAATAAAAAAGAAACATACTCTGAAATTAGAAGGTCAGTTGTCACCCAGAGGATGTCATGTAAGATAGTAAACAGAATACTTATTTCTCAATTCTATCATCCTTATCCTTGAACATGATGAAAATAGAGATGATTCAAAATAGGATAGCAGACTAAAATGCCTGTAACTTTAGGCAAGGAATTTGAGCTAGGTATAAGATAAGGAAGGAGTGGTGTAGACTGTCGCAAACTGGAGCAAGTGTGTCCATTTCCAAAGGACAGTGGCCACTCATCTCCAGCCAGTCACTGTCTGGTGGGAACTTGAACTGCATTATGAGAGTTATCTGTTTTTCAAGAGAATCCCTGTATCTGGATTTTTATGTGGAAAACCTCATGCTTTTTAAATGTTACAGGATACAATGGGAACTAACCCCCACACCTGTGGCCCAGCCACAGCGTGAGTATTGCTATATAATGTCTTCTGATGTAGAATAAACTGAAATGAAATGCAATGCATTTTGCAAAGCACTGCCCTTTATTAATTATGAACTCTTTTCTCATATGTGAAAGTGATGATAACAATGTAGACTAGTTAATTCAAGCAAGAAAGAACCCTATAATTATCTTTATTAAAGACCTTCGGAAGGACAATTAGCCAAAGAACCAATAAGTGGTGTGGGCGAAAATTAGCTCAAATCTGGATGAGAAGGACAAGGTTTACTAAAAATAATAATAAAAAGTAATTTAATGAAGACAGAGTGAGAAATTTGATTTTATTCTGTTTTATCTGGATCTCTTTCTCATTACCTAGTACTAATATGTGTAATATTTTTTTTTTTTCTAATTGTACAATTCATGTCAATGAAAGCTCAGGCAGAAAAAAGAGGTTTTTTTTTTTTTAATTCTTGCAATTCTATCACTAGTAAAATATTAGTTTAAACCTTCCAGAAATTGTCTATATATACATATATACATATTCATATGCGTACAGATTTTATATACATGTATTTCTGCCTTACATATATATTTGCCTCTCTTTATAAAAATTACATATTGACTATATTATTTGCTACATACTAACAATATACTAATATATTATCAGTCTGTTTTTTCATGTAATACTAAATATAGTATTGACTTTTCCCTGTTTTGATAAATAATCTTCCACAGTGTGATATTTAACTGGCTACATTGTCTGGATATAACATAACTTACTTGGCTTACCCCCTATTACGAGGTAAATTTTCTGATTTTTTCTTTACAATAAAGTATCTCTAATTAACAACTGTTCCCTTAACTTTGTGTGTATCTATTATATCTTATCATGTCAAAATATATGCATATTTCCCTCGCAAAGGTTGTACCAATTTACAATCCTACAACTATGATAAGTGAATTCTTTTTCCCTCCTCATCAAAATTGGGTATAATCTATTTTAGGCAGAAAATAGATCACATAATATTCTAAAACTTATAAAAGAAGTCTTAATTTCAGACATACCAGCTGAATTACTATTTTCCTTAATGTTTTTTCTTGTGATTAACTGGAACAATAAATTTATCCAGAGCTCCACAGAGTCAGAAAAAACTAACACAAGGCAATGGGAACCAACCAGAAAGATGTCTGTGGCCTGATAGCTAAAGTACTTGGACACCTGCCAGCAGCAAAGGGCCTCTCCCTTTTTGGGTCTCTGGTACCTGGTGATAAACGATGCTTCATGTATTGGCACTTGGGAGGGTTAATTTCATGTGTCAATTTGACTGGGTCACTGGGTGCCCAGATATTTAATTAAACATTATTTCTGGGTGTGTTTGTGAGGGTGTGGCCCAAAGAGACTAGCATTTGACTCAATAGACTGAGTAAAGCAGTTTGTCTTCCCCAGTGTGGGTGGGTATCAGCCAATCCACCAAAAGCCAGAATAGAACAAAAAGGAAGAGGAAGGGAGAATTCATTCTTTGTGCCTGACTGTTGAGCTGGAACATCAGTCTTCTCCTGTCCTTGGACTAGACCTTCAGTCTTGGACTGGAACTATACTATTGGCTTACAGCTTACAGGTGGCAGACTGTGGGACTTCTCAGTCTCCACGGTCATGTAGTCAATCACTCATGCTAAATAAATCTATCCATCTCTGTCCCTGCAGATGGACGATGATAGAAATCCTATTGGACACCTGACCAATACAGTATTGATTAAATTGGGAAAGTGGGGGAGTTTGTGAGCTGTTAAACCCTTTTCAATAAATAGACTTTTAAAATCAAGGACTGATTGTGACATACATATGTCTGGGAAGACAAATGTAATGCTAACACTAACAGGCATTGCAGCTTTATTCAGAGTGCAAGAAACATAGAATAAAACATTCTAGATATTCTAGATAGAAACATCCTTTTATAGGATGTGATTTTGGAAGGACCTACTTGGCTCAGTAGTTGCCATGCACTGTGTCCTTTATAACTGTTCTCAGGAGCTCATCTATCCCTGCTCTGAGAGAGCTCAATCATCCCTCTGTGAGACATGATTCCTCTCAGTGGACCCAAAATCACTGAGTGGCACTGGGCAAATAACCTCCTGTACTTCAGTTTCCAATCTGTAAGATGAGAATGATAATTGTAGGACTCACTTCATACTTGTTATCATAAAGATTAAATATAAAATACTTAGATGATTGTCTGGCACAGATAGGACCTTATAATTGTTTCTTACCATTACTTGTCTTTGTACTGTACTTTGTCACTGTACTTTGTGGTTTTTCCTTTCATTTTTTTAAGTACATTTATTTATTTTGAGAGAGAAAGAGAGTGAGTGCACTCACATAAATGGAATAGAAGCAGAGAGAAAGAGAGGGAGAGAGAATCCCAAGCAGGCTCCACACTATCAGCACAGAGCCCAAAGCAGAGTTCGAGATCACAAAATGTGAGATCATGACCAGAGCTGAAATTAAGAGTTGGAGGCTTACCCACTGAGGCACTCAAGCACCCCACCTCTGTACTTTGTAATATGTTTCTCTAGTTTTACACACCTAAGTATATTAAAATAATGTATATCTTTGATGTATTCCCAAAAGGTAAATTCCTTGAGATGGAGGTCTGTTTTCCTTCATTTTTATGCCACCAAAATTAATACTTTGTCTAGAAAATATTAGGCCCTGAATAAATATTTCTTTAATGGTGGGTAGGGAAGTAAATGGAAAAACAAATGAATACATTTGTGGCCAAAACATCAGGTTGGATATTTCCTATTATAGTTCCTCTTTCTGGTTCCTAGCTTCATTCTTTAATTAGTTGTAATGTCTTTAAGAAGTATATACACTCGAGTTAAATTAGAACCAACCAAGATTATACCTCAGGTCAACAAAAAATATATTGAAACCCAATCATAAACAAGGCTCTTATTATTTCAGGGCAGTTTCCTCATTAATGACATGTTTGTCACAGAAGACCTAAAGCATGGAAACTGATGCTATAATTAGGACAGGCAGAATATTGGTCTTAACCTTAAGGGGAATATATTTAGTTTTGTGTGAAGGATCATGATTTAGTGTCTAAGTAAGAGCATTATCAAAATGTGATCACTAGGGACGAAAGCCGCTGTCTGTAAAACAGGTTATCAGTGCAAAGGTGGAAGCACATGACCTAAACAATTTAGCTGTTGTGCTTCTGAGACCCGTGGAAATGCCAAAGGCTAAGGGAATTCTCATATGTGATCCAGATTAATTTCAGAGAGGTTTTTAAAGTTTACGAAGAAATTACCTTTTCTTGATTCCTCCTTTTAATCAAGCTATGGACTGTTTATACCACCGATTAATAGTTCTGACTTACTATACAGGTGTCATTAATGTGAAAAACAGCTCCTTCTGCATGATTCTGAAGGTGACAAATGCAATCTCAATAATGAACTTTCACAAAGTTCAACCGCTTTCAATTGAAATAAACATTGAAAATTACATCTTCCATATAAGCAGGGAGAAGAATTTAGGATAACTGTACGCTCGTAGCAGAAAGGCTATAGTGATATTTCAGCATGCAATTAAATGCTAAATATACAGAGAAAGACAATGTATTTTATGTAATCATTGCTTGATTTTGTATTCAAATTAAAGGACAAAAAAAGATTTTAGTCAGATAGTCTTTAAACATGGTTGTGTGTGTGGGAAAAAAAAATGAGTACAGAATTATCAAGGATGGTTTATATGCCCAGAAGTTGGTCATACTTTTTCTTTACCTACACACCCTAAAAGATGAATTGAATTTTACTCAATCTTCTATTAAAGTGTCAGGTAAGGGGCGCCTGGGTGGCTCAGTCGGTTCAGCGTCTGACTTCAGCTCAGGTCACGATCTCACTGTCCGTGAGTTCGAGCCCCGTATCGGGCTCTGGGCTGATGGCTCAGAGCCTGGAGCCTGTTTCAGATTCTGTGTCTCCCTCTCCCTGCCCCTCCCCCGTTCATGCTCTGTCTCTCTCTGTCTCAAAAATAAATAAACGTTAAAAAAAAATTTTTAAAGTGTCAGGCAAAATAAGTTTTCATATTGTTATTTAAATAAAAATAGAGAATGCTAGATCTTAAAGGGATCTTATAGCTCATCAATTCAATTCCCTTCTTTTTACTGAAAAGGAAGGGGGGATGAAATCAGTTATTAATAGATTTCCCCAAAATTACAGTTAATAACTGGTACAAAAAACCTCAATCCCAAGTTCAGTGTCTTTGAAATATAAAACTTTCTTCTGCAGACAAAGGTAGGCTTTGATTACCATAGAGTTGAGAACTTCAATTTAAAAAGATCTAACCTTGATGTGAACACATTTCACTAGGAACCACCATGGGAAATCATACGCCATCCCAATACTTCCCTCTGTGAGTCACACTGTATAAAATGGAAGGGGATGGCAATACCTGAATAAAAATAAATCAACTGTGAGCACGCTCTCACCCAAGACTAACATGTATCCACCTATTAAAGTATGAGAATAATTCCATACTAACTTAAGTCCCTCATGTGCACACCCTGATGCCCTCCACTGGGACCTCAGCCTCCCAATAATTCAGCAACCAAGGTATTCAGTACTAGCATGATAGGAATCTCTAAGACCCAACTCTGAAACTGGCTTCCATTCATTCATTGGTGTTCACAGTTGTTAAATATGTTAGTATTACCCCTGATCCACCTCCTCCCTCTCTCTTCTATATGTGTAAAATGGCAGCCTTCAATTCAGGTATCCCAATACGTCCCTATTTACCTGAAGATAAACTAGGCATAATAAATAAGTGCTATTCAACGCATTAGTAAGAATCAGATGTTTCAATGTCTAATGTTCCATTGAAAAGTCTGCTAACGTGTTACTCTGAAAAAGTCTAGGATAACTGTTAAAGATTAAAAGACACTTACATTGAGAAATAAGACTCAAAGCAGATAGTCTAAGGCTTCCACCACAAATTATTTTCTTGTGGTATGACACTGTGCCCTGAAGCAGTGCTATCAACGTACATTGTTCCTGCTTCAATCCAATAGCATCGTGGACAAGTTAAGAGTCTTCAAAGGTAGAGGAAAAGTCTAATTCCTACCTCCAGGATTGCCCCTAAATCCTTTGAAAACTTAGACCATCAAACTGATGAAACATTTATTTTAAAAAGTATTCAAAAATTTGTAGGGGAAAGTAGTCAATGAATATCTCCCCCTGTAAAAAAGAAAGATAACCGTGGAACCAAGTTGGGGCTTGAAATAAAACAGAAAGAGGAAATGAGGACTATAACACAATATTACATAAAAGGCAAACCAGCACAGAAGAGAGAAAATAATGTGTAACAGGGAGGGATCCAAACCAATGTAAACAACTGCAAAGGGTCTTACTGGCAGATTGTCAGACACAGAATTTGAGAATGACAGAAATATTTAATTGTAGAGTAATACTTAAATGATGTTTTACCTCAAGAAAATCATCCCAGTGAAGAATGTGAAAATGGTTGGGCAGCTGTGTCCACCCCTTCTAACAAAAGCCCAGCTGCAGGAAGAAAAGCCAGAAACAGAGAGGAGACAAAGAATAATGAATGAGAGGATGAAATCTAGAAAGAAAGAGAGAAATTAAAATGAGACAGTGAAAAATTAAGCTGCAACTCAGAAAGATAGGCCAGAAAAAAAGCTTTAAACACACTGTAGTAAATGTAATTTAGAATGTTTTTAAACTCAACTACTGAAAATAAGTCTTTCTGGAAACTAATTTGTAAGACTGGCAAATACTTGGAATTCTTGTCCCACTGTAGAATAACCGAAAGATGGCCCTATGCACAAACCATGTGGGCCCTGGGTCCACAAGGGCTATTTATGAAGTGCCTGTAACTGAGAAAATGGGTGAATATTTGGATGTGTTTCTCTGGTTATCTGACTGAAACAAAATCCAAAGAATCCATAGTTCTCTGATATACGAGAAAGGAAAATACAACTCCATATAGAAATTATGGTAATGGTCCAGAGTCTTACAATTTTATAGTAAACAAATGTAGACTAAGAGGGGCGACCCAGCACAGTGGATGGGCCCAGCAAGCAGACTACCTATATTTGAAACCTGTTCTACCTACTTCCTAGTTTTGCATCCTTACAAAGTTCCTTAACCCTTTTCAGCTTCAGGATCCTTGCAGCTAAAATGGGAATAATACTGATGCCTAACTGACAGGTTTATGTTGAAGATTACATGAGCTAATCATTAGTACTGTGTTTGCCAGACTCCCAATGAATGATAACTCTCATTATTTTGTGTATTCTGCATGCCGTCTTGGTATACTCCAAAAAGGTCTGCTTTGTTGTTGTTGTTGTTTTCTTAAATGTTCATTTATTTTTGAGAGAGAGAGAGAGAGAGAAAGAGAGACAGCATGCGCACGAGTGGGGGAGGGCAGAGAGAGGAAGACCCAGAATCCAAATCAGGCTCCAGACTCTGGGCTGTCAGCACAGAGCCCAAGGTGGGGGTCCAACTCACAAACCACGAGATCATGACCTGAGCCAAAGTCGGATGCTCAACTGACTGAGCCACCCAGGTACCCCTGCTTTGGTTTGTTTTATATTTAGTGCCTTGTTTTTAACACATAAAATATAAAAATCAGTAACTATTAAACAGCCTAATATGCCTACAATGAGTTAATAAATAAATGTGTGTTGAGCACTTTTGGTAAGCTCGCAGTGCAGTGGATAATCAAATAGAAAAAGTATGGACCCTGCCCAAATTTGCTTATTAAGTGACCTATTCCACAGAGTACATCTTAGCGTTGTGGTAGGTAGTACAAAAATCTAAGTTGGATAGATATTAGAATGCAGGGTAAATCAGTGGGAATCAGGGTAGTTGGAGAAGGCTCTGGGGAGAAAGTAGAGACAAAGTAAGCTTCAGAGGATGTGCATGATCGAGACAGGCAAAAAGCAAAAAATGTGCTTCCTACTAAGAAAAATAATATTAGCAGTATTATGAGTGATTATGGAATACAGTTAACCCTTGAAGGATGTGGAGGTAGGGGGACTGACTCATTACAGAGTTGAAAATCTGCATACAATATTTGATACCCCCAATATTTTGATATAATATTTCATACCCAGTATGCTACGAATTGCCTACTGTTGACCAGAAGTCTTTCCAATAACAAACAGTCAATTAACACAGAGTTTATATGTTATATGTATTATATGCTGTTTTTTAATAAAGTCAGCTAGAGAAAAAGAAAATATTAAGAAAATCATAAGGAAGAGAAAATACATTTATGGTATGTACTGTATTTATCAAAAAGATCCACATATAAGTAACTCAGGTAGTTCAAACCCATGTTGTTCAAGTGTCAACGGTATACTGGAGACTGGCTGGACTAAATGACTGGAGATTTCTGAATGGAGAAAAAAAGGGGCAATGGGTTATTTTACAGAGTTGGGGTAGACCATGGAGGGCTTGAAGAGCAAGAGGAATTTTCACTTGAGATAGTAGAAGATAAGGATTGAATGTTGTAAAGCGAAGTGGTAAAAACAGTGTTTCATAGAGACGGGTCTTGTTAAGGTATGCAGGCAGATCAAAATCAGGAGAGACAGGTGTAAGAAGGCTCAGATGATAGTGCAGTTATCTAGGTGCGACCCGATGCCACACTGACTCAGGTTGGACAGAGAGAAATGGAGGTTTTACTGCGAGTGAAATGGCAGTCACTGGAGGGCTTTGAGCAAAGGAGTGAAATTATATGATTTATCTTTTAGTAAATCTCTCTGACTGTTCAGTTTAGAATACATTGGAAGGGTCAAGAGGGGTAACAGGAACTCCTGATTGGACCCCATTTAAATAGTTCAGGGGGAAAAAATCCTGGTGGCTTGGATCTCATATAAGTGGAAGAGGTGAGTAGTTACAATCGTTATATTGTGAACAGCTTCCATAGGCATGTATCCTAGGCTATCATGAAGGACTCTATCTCTGATTTAATGCTCTACTGCCATAGTCTTGAAATTCTTAATAAGTTTTTAATAAATGGCCCTATATGTTCATTTGCACCAGGCACTACAAAGTATGTAGATAGTTCTGATTGTGAGTTTAAAGATAAGAGGATTTACTGATGTATTGGAGTTGGGAGTATATGAGAAAGAAAGAAATCAATGATTACTCTGAGGTGTTTGGCCTGAATATTTGGAAGAATGGATTTTGTAAGATGAAAAAGACCGCGGAAAGCATAGAATTATTGAGGAAGGATCAGCAGCTTAGTATTGGACATACATAAGGTTTTAGATGTTTATTAAGCATCCAGGTACATATATCTGGGGTTAAAAGAGGTGTTTCAGGCAGAAGATGTAAGTCTGAAGTGATCAATAGCATTTGAAGTCATTAACCTGAAAGAGAACATCTGTGTAAGGAGGAGAAATATGGAGGAAAAGTCTAAGTGCTGAGCTACAAAGCAGTCCAACCTGCAAACGGCAGGTGATGAGGCAACAGCAAAGGTGACTAGGCATGATTAGTCATAAAGATATCAGAACAGTCAGAAGATTGTGTTATACTGGAAACCAAAGAAAGAAAATATATCCAGAAAAAGCTGATGGTAGTTCAAGTAAAAAGAGAGTTGGGATATGAGCAGTGACTTTAATGAACAACATGGAAGTCATCAGTGATAAGAGTTGTTTCCATGGAGAGGCGGAGGCAAAAAAAGCCTGAGTAGGTTGTATTCAAGAGAGTAAGAGAGGAGAGGACTTGTAATCTATAAGTATAAACAACTCTGAAGAATTTTGCTATAAGCAATGCAAGAGGCAGCTGGAAAGGAAAGTAGAGATTGGTACCATGGAGAGGGAAGGAAGTCTGGATGATCCAGGTCAAAAAATGAAATGTGATTTTAGATTAACAGCTCAATTTTAGGTGCATGGAGTCTGAGATTGTGGTGAGCCAAATGGAAATGTCCAGTTGGCATCTAGAAATGTAGGGATAAATATAGTCTGAGAAAACAGAATTGAAATTATCCATAGTTTAAATTTTTTTCACACATAAGTGCATTTGGGGCTATAAAAATACATTTGCCTGGAATAAAACTATATAGAGAACAATAGAGAATTGAAGATACCAATATTCTGAGTAAAGTAATAAAACAAAGTCAAAAGCACTGGGCTACTTTCCCAACTTTAACTCCATTTAGGTGTAGATGTATTTCCAGTGGCAAATTAAGGCAATTATCTGAATAATTAAATACTGACACAAAAGCTTTAGTCCAAATTAGCTAGATATTTTACATAAAAACAGTCTCTATTATATATGAGAAAGTCTATTATTGGATTCACTTTTTTCTGCTTTGCTCAGTCTACATAGAGAGGTTACAGGTGATTTACATTCTGTAAGGAATATTGTTTAAAAATGAAACAAGTGGCAGGGGGCGCTTAGGTGACTCAGTTAGTTGAGGATCTAACTTCGGCTCAGGTCATGATATCACAGTTTGTGACTTCAAGTGTGGTGTCCAGCTCTGGGCTGACAGCTCCGAGCCGGGACCCTGCTTCAGATTCTGTGTCTCCCTCGCTCTCTGCCCCTCCCCCCCTTTCTCTCTCTCTCTCTCAAAAAATAAACATTTAAAAACAATTAAAAAATAAAAATAAAACAAGTAGGGCACCTGGGTGGCTCAATGGGTTAAGGGACTGACTTCGGCTCCATGGTTCATGATTTCGAGCCCTGTGGTGCCCCACATCCAGCCTGGCATGGAGCCTGACATTGAGCCCCACATGGGGTTCTTCGCTGATAGCACAGAGCTTGCTTGGGATTCTCTGTCTCCCTCTCTATCTCTGCCCCTCCCCTACACGTATGCTCTCTCCCTCTCTCTCTCTCAAAAATAAACATTAAAAAAAAAAATAAAGTAAAACAAGCTAAAACTCACTACCTGCTAGATGACATCAAGGACCTCATCATCTACTTGGATTACTGTATCCCTAAATACCGGACTTCTAGAATGAGATGAAGGACTAAACCAGACAACATAATTGGGGCTAACGCATACTATTTGTCAAAATGTGTGTAAGTATCAATGAAGGAAACTGAGCAGCAATGATTGCTTTTCACTAAGGATTCAGCAAAATCCTCACATTTCTGGCCTAATGCGCCTTGTAACCTTTAAAACCAAATCAAAGGGGTAATAGCTTTCCAAGCAAAAACACCACACACACGTGCACATACGCAAAAGAAAATGAAGGCCAGGCAAACAGCCCTAGAAGCGGAAGGGAAATTTGGGCCTTGTTCATAGCAGGAGCAAAGTCAGTCACGTTACTCACTGAAATGACACTGATGGCACCTACTCACACCTCAGCAGGTGCACACTGCTTAGAGCAAACACAACAGTTCAGATCTGGGGTGTTGGAGGCTCATATTTCTCTTTGTTTTCCAAGATGATCCCGCTGACAATGATTACTGTCTACGGATTGTAATCTAAGAAGCATTATATGGAAACATAAGAAATGTCACATTGGAACTGACAAACGAGCCTTCTTATGGCTCTGACAGTGGCACCAAGGGACGCTTTGTGGCAGAGCGTGAATGTTACTCTAGCAACCAAAAGAATATTATTACTTTTTTACCTCAAACAAGTTCTCCCCCCCACTTTTTAAGGCATTTCAATAAAGAGCTCAAGAAGAGGAACCTGGGAAACCAGCCAGAAGAATGTGCTCGGCGTAGCCCTCTTTCTCTGGGCCCCAGAAGGTGGCAATAACAGCTTCCCTTCCACGCCTTGGGGGAATGCCTTGGGAAACAGGGAATTTTCACCAGGAAAAACCAGCACATCATAGTTCTTCTATGCACAGAGTGTTCTCTCTAATGTCATCGGCTAAGCATACGTGATAGCTATAGTTTTTCAGATATCCAACAAAAGATTCCCCCAAAACCTTATTTCTGCTCACCTCTGACCTTGGCCTGGGCATTCACAACAATTGCAACCAGACTTTCTCAGCCCAAATTCCTCATCTGAGCCACAGAACTCAGAAAGTAATCCAAGGGACAAAATTAGCACCTTTCTGAAAGCAGGAGGCAAGTTCATTTATTGTATACAGAGGATGCTTTAGGGCGTGAGTGCCCCTCCTGAGAAAAGTTGGCTGGATTGTGGTTGGGTCTGAGAGGGGAGATCCCAGAAGGCAAATCATGGATGTTGAGAGACAGAAACTCTCTTTCCAGGTGGCAATGAGGAAGCCTGGAACCAATGGTGAGTATGTTCCTTAGCTATATGAAGGTGTCTGTCTGCATAGGAGGGAATGAGACCACTTTACGAGGAGCAGGGTAGACCAGTGAGAGTGAAAGGCAGAGCCAGAGGCCATGAGAGACCTGACAGTATTGTTAGAGTCTCTGAACTCAAGAGACCCAAATCCAGATCCACTCATGAATTCACTGGTCACATGAGCCGATGGATTGTATTTTTCCTAAAACCATTTCGCAATGGTTTCTGCCACGCACAAATGAAGAGTTGTGAATAATATCAGAGGAATGTATAATAATAGTCCATCAACAAAAGAAAAAATGTAAATTAAATATTGAAACCATCAGGTAAAAACAACAAAGGTGTACCTTTTCCCCTCTTAGCCTAATTTCCTTCTTATTAATACTAATAACTCCAATATTGTGTGTACCTACCATGTACAGACATTCTGCTAGAGGTTTTATAATAATTGGCCTGTGGCAATTCTATGAAGCAAGAATCATATCCATTTTAGGACACTGAAGGTCAAAGAAATTATACAATTTGTATAAAACTACAATTTTAGCAGCTACTAAATAGAGGTGAGATTTGGCTCAAATTTTATCTGAAATCTAGGCTTTTAATCACTGAATTATATTAGCAGGCCCATAGATACTAAAAATATGTCTGTGCATCACAGCAGCTATTGGCTGTCTGCTCAGCAATTTTTCCATCTCCCTTCTAGTCACAGAAGAGAAAATAATAGTAATATCTAAGTTAGTAAAGATGAAGGTTAGACTTAGAGGAGAAAAAAAAAAAGGATAGCACTTAAATTGACACCAAAGCTATAAATTTGTAAACATATTGTAGAAGATCATATCAGGAGCTATAAAAAGTTTAGCTCAAACCCTGTGACTGAGTAATTCTACTTTTTACTTACTCAAAGGAAATCAAAATATAAAGTAATCGAGAAGCACAGGGACATTTGTTACAAAATTGTTGTAACTTAAACAATGTACTTAAAAATCAAGTGTCGATGAAGAGGATTAAGCAGTTTACATAAATTATTGTCATAATTATGATGTGCGCTTATGATATGTGACTTTGTAGTGCTCTGAAAGTACCTTTGATATAATGAGTAAAAATAGGATATAAAATTTTTTACATAAATGTAAAACTTTCAAATATTTATTTAAAAAAAGACTAAATCAATGCCAAAATCTGCTAGTGTTATTTTTAGGGTGTTAGAATTGGGGGGAGTATAATCAGTAGAAATGAGAAAACATTTAAGAGCATCATTGTTGTTTTAGAAGAATCCAGTTTCAGTTAATTTTATTTTTATTTTTCTTATTGGCATTAAAAGAATGTTTTCCTTTTCTCAGAAGGTTTCTAAAAATATTAACTACTTACATTTGTGACATAGGCCCTAAAATTCCATTAATATCCCTACCAGACAGGGAGATCCTTAAAGGACCAAATATATAATAGGTGCTCAGCAAATACTTAATGAATGAATTGAACCATTACAGAACTCAATGGAAATATAAGACACCTACAGGAGATAAAATTGGTGGGGGGGGGGGACATAATGTTAAGCTATTTTCTTTGGATACTTCACCCAATTAAATGCATAATCAGCTGGCATGGTGGCGGGGTGGGGGGGGGAGTGTGGGGGTGGAGTTTGTAAAGTATGGTATAGTTCAAACAGCTCTACTTGTCCACAGTAGTCTTCAATATTTCATTCATCAGACATTTATTGATTGGAATATCATATTATTATCCTGAGACACTTGCGAAAATTAAAGGAGGTATCATTAATAATTAATGTGTCGAGACCACAGGAGTAAACCAGGACATATGGTCACCCTATTTATTGAGCATTTTTGGTGTAGAAACTGAGGCAGGCACTCTGAAAGTCATTAAGGCATGGGTCCTTCTACAGAAAAAGTTCTATTATTTCTATGAATATATATTTTCTTTATTGTAAAACTACTTTCACAAGTCATGTAATATCTTTTGTCTCTTTACTCAACAAATGTTTTTTTATGTAACAACTGTATGCCTGCGAGCCTCTAGAAACTGGAATACAGCAGCAAATGAAAGAAGAAAATCCTTAGTCACTCCTACATTCCAGGGGAATTTTATAACAAAAGAACAAATAAAAAGCAAGTCTCATCTATTGACATCAGATAGTGCAAAGTGGTTAGGAAAAGCAAAAGACCAGGCAGACTATTTCAAATGGGTGGTGGAGGTACAGCTTTAGATGGGGTAAGCAAGAAGGAGCTCCATATGAAGAAGGTGTCTGATACAAGAGTTGAAGAAAAAATGAGGAATAAGCCATGACTACATGAGGAGGAAAGCATTCCCGGCAAAGGGAAGAGCAATTGTAGAAACCCTGAGGCAGCAGGGAATGAGGAACACTGAAAAAAACCAATGTGAGTGAAGTGATCAGTGGGGACAGTGAATTTAGAGGGATGACCCAGTATCAGACCATCAGGTAGAACTTTAAGAAGTACTGAAATGTATTTAATAAATTTAAATATACCTTATCTATAGATATGTCTTTTATATATTTCCATTATAACCCAGTTCAGCGTTTATCACCCAGATTCATGTTCTAATGCTGTTGGACTGCCTAATAACATCATTGATTATTTCAATTGCCAATTTCAGAAAGTTTGTTCAATTTTGGATTTCCACGACAAAACTGTATGTAATGTTGTAGTTTTCTTGGTGTATGTCCACCATGATTTTATAAAGGGGACCATAACCACAACTGCTTAGAGCATAGACAAACAAAAGATGTTTTCAGGGAGAATTTTTTCATTGGTTTTCTTCTACATCATCAGTGCAGACTGACTTTTAGTTTTGTTTCCATTTTTAATTTTGCAACCAATGCCCTTTTTACTGCCTTTACCCAGGATGGATTGCTCCCACAGTTCATCCTTTGGTGTGCCAATGTATACAACTCATAAACACTTTAAATGTATAAAGCTCCAGCTTTATATATTTAACCGACTCCTTAAGACACATCCACTGGGTCCTACCACATGCACTTCGACTTCCACAAATTCAAACTCATGTGATCTCTTTCCCCTCTCTCACCAATTCCACCCCAAAACTCTTCTCTTATTTTGAATCATGGGGTGGGGGGGAGGCAATTACTCAGTCGTCCGACCCAGAAACCCAGAAGTCAGACTCATTTCTCACCCATGACTAACTTCCATATGTAATCAACCCCCCAAATCTATTGACTCCACTTCCAAAAATGTTCACATCTACTGGATCCTTGACAGTCAATAGCATACAACAGGACTACTCAGTCCCTCAGTAGCCTCCTTCTTGGCCTCCCAAAATCTAATTCTTCTTACTCTGCTCCAACTTTCACCTTCAATTTATTTTTCACTCTATTGTTAGGGTGATCTCAATATGCGAATCTGATCGGCCCCACATGCTTCAGTAGCTTCCAATGACAACAGGCTCTTCAAGGTACTAACAATGCCCTGAAGGCGCCCTGCCCCAACTCTCCAAACTGCTTCCAATCATTTCCCCCTCATGCTTTAAGCTCCAGCCATACCAAACTCATTTCTCACACACCAAATGCTCTCCTGAGTGTCTGAACATATTGTTCCCTCTATCTAGAATGCAATTTAGAACTTCAAGTCTTAGTTCAAATGATAGTCCTAAGAATCTTTCCCTTTCACTGGCCCTTACCCCAGGGGTTATCTTATGTTCCCAGTCAGTCTTGTCTGTTCAGTAAACAGGAAGCTCTTTGAAGGCAGGTGAATGTGCCTTCCTTAGTACCTGACATAATTATAATATTCTGGAACTAAAATTCTGAAAACATCAAATAAATGCACTTTATGCTACTAACACTAAGCTATGAGGTTATTTACCCCCAGAAAGTGAGGGTAATTTCAAGGAAAGTCATGGGAGGAAGAAAAGAATATAACAAAGACAAGTTCTCACATGAAAAGAAGACAAAGGGAATAATTACTTTGGTTCAAGGGAGAGAGGAAAGATGTGAGATCAGGACTAAATGCTAGGCTCCTCACCCAGGGTCAAATTCAGGGGCTAATAGAAATATCTATGTATAGTGAGGGGAGGTCAACTGATAGGACATTATGGAAACCCCAGATAGTCTGAAGTGGCATCCATGACATTCAGGAAAGGGTTTGTCCTCTCTTTAGTGTCCCATCAAGAGCAGAGAGAAAGGCAGCCGAGTGGCACTGATGGAAGGAAAAATTTCAGTCAATGATCCTGAAATGGCACATTAGATATTTATATTGGAATATGTCATTTTTATAGAGTGACAATAGCAGACTAGGATTCCTTTTACAGAAGATATATAAGAGAATTGGGTGGACAAAACTTAGGTTAAATTTTTTTTTTCTTATAAAATACATAAAGCATGAAAACAGGGAGGGGAAACCATAGAAGACTCTCCTGATAAATGGAAAATTTTTCAGTCAAAAATTCCAGTCACCATTTTTGTCCATGATACATGTTTGAATTCTAGGGTCCAAGCTGACGTTTCAGAAAAGTTTATATTGCAATTGCTACCAGAAATCTCATGTATACTTGAATCATATTTATACATATAAATCATTGTTCTGCCACCCAATTATTAATACAACCAAATATATTGGAAAAACCCATTACATTATGTTACAAAATATTTATGACTTTTTAATCTCTCTATTTTATTTTAATGTTTGTTTATTTATTTTGAAAGAGAAAGAAAGACAGAGAGATCAGAGAGGCGGGGGAAGAAAGAGAATCCCCAGCAGTCTCCTTACTGTCAGTGCAGAGCCCAACATGGAGTGCAATCTCACGAACCATGAGATCATGACCCAAGCTGAAGTCAAGAGTTGGACATTCAGCCAGCTGAGCCACCCAGGTCCCCTCCCTATCTGTATTAAATGTGTCTTCTTCAGTATCTAAATACTCTCAGTTCCCATGTGATGAAGGTATATTTGATGCCTGATTAAAACTAAACCAGAACATATGCTTTAAATTTTCCAAAATGATTTCTATAGAATCACATTTTCTGCTAATATAGAAAAGAGCTTTTTATGTGATATTTTGCTGGTTGTTTGAAAATGTGTTATCAATTAGAAATAGAAGTTTAATCAGTGAAACTTAGAAGAACAAGCAGAATTTTTTGTTTTCCATTGCAACCTAAAATTATTGTTTAAGAAGTTTGCTATTTAACTAAAGTAAGATCCAAGTAATCTTTTAGTTGGATGAAGTAGTCTGATTTTTTCAATCAAACCTAATTACTTTCCTATGCCTTAAAGCTATGTTGACATCAGCAGTTTTATGAAAATTTTTGTACTTCCAAAAACAACAGGTAACTTAGAGATTGATCACCGGGATGTTAATGGCCATTTTCTATAGTTCTACATTAAAAGAAAAACTGCTGTGCTATCCATAAAGCAAAACAATAAAGTCTATTTGTAACATTCTTATTTCCAGTGCTCAGTGCTTGTTCTTAAGGCTGTAGAAGACATTTGCAATGCCATTTAAAATATTTTATTATTTATAGCATTTTCCCCTAAGATATTTGAAAACACGATAAGAAGTGTCTATTTTATGGAACATTTATTGGGCTAAATAGTATTTGAGCTTAGCACAACTTGCTATCCACTTAAAAAAACAACGGTATGTAGTTTTGATGAGCTGGTTGTTCCTTAGGATCTCAATGCCATTTCTCAACAAAATCAGTCAGGGGTCCAAGTTTAGCCAACAAGTATGGCTAAAGTGGATATTGGTACAAATTCCTTTGTTTAGCTGTTTTGAAGACTTTAAATTTTATTGGTAAAAATGCAGTGTGCTGGTAGATAGGACTGGAATGTTGTACTCTCAGACTTGGTACTAAATTGAATGCTTCATTTTGTTTGGGGAATTTAAATAATAGAAGACATTAAGATTTCATTTAAGTAATTTATTTTATACCTAAAAGTGTTTAACTTTTTTTAGGGTTTTATTTGTTTATATTGTGCACATCTTTATTTTACAATGTTGAATGTGGTGGTTATATAGCATGTTTGAGGATATTATTCCAAAGAAAAGGTAGAAAGTTCTCAGGTTAACTGAGAGTTATGATCCTTCCTTAATACTTCCAACGTTCCCTGAAGTAGTTAATATTCTTATATTTCTGAAGGGGGAAAAGGGGGAAATTTAGAGTATTTAAATGATTTACCAATGGCCACACAAACAGTGCGTGGCAGAGAGAAGCTTGGAAGCTGGTGGTATCTGAATCTCACCCTTGTTTTTTAACCTCCAACCTGAGTGCTTCAACATGGAATTGGATTTCCTGTTACACTTTGGCCTTCCTCTTTCCCAGTCGTTCTTCTCAATTTGGCCTTTTCCATTTCAATTCTGCCTTTTCCCTTTTTATTCCTATTTGGTTGCTATCAAGCTAGACTATACCATTCAGAATTAGCATGCAAAAATCAACAAAAACTAGTTGTGAGAAGAAACCCTTAAAAACAGCCCTTACATGTTACAAATGTCAAAGTGCCCTTGCCATACACAGGACAATTTTTGACGGTCCACTTATTTGAAAGTTTTTATTGGTGGCAGGAAAAGAAAAAAGTTGGACCAATCACACACCATTCATTAAGGGCTTACCTAATGCCTGGCGCTGAATTTAACCTTTTATAGACAGTATCTAATTTAATCCCCACCACAACCTTATGACACAAACATTATTACTGGTAATTTACGGAGGAGAAATTTGAGGCTTGGAGACATTATGCAATTTACTTAAGGTTATACAGTTTAACAGGTTAAACAGAAATTTGGACTCGAATTTGATTGATTACAGAGATTTTGCTGCAATAACCATCTGGGTGAGCTGCACCTAGGCCATTGTGTGTGCTCTTTCTTAAAAAAATATCTTAAGTAGAGAGTCAGATGGACAGTTATGTGACTCAAGATTATTTTTTCAGTACAAGTAGAGTAGATTTTTAGGAATCACTTCCTAAAAAGTAGCAAAGAACCATTTCTTTAAAAGAAAGAAAGGAAAAAAGAAAATCCCTCCTTACTTCCTCGTTTAATGGTCAGACCCAAACTCCTGAGGAAAATGAGCAGGTAGATTATGAAATCACAACAGAATTGTCCTTTGGCTCGAGTGGAAGGAGTGGTTTGATCAAACATTCTCACACTTTGCTTTTTCATTATCTCTGTCAGTCGAGTCAGCCCACCACTGTTTGAAGCAGAAGCCGAAGTCGGGGGAAATGCCAAAGGCAAGGGGCACTTTCCGGTCACAAAGACATTGAAGTGGTAACTCTCCTTCTCTTGCACATCCTGGCCGGGCCCCTTGCCAGAAAAGCACTCCTAGATCCTCAGGATGGCAACTGGGCCTGAAGGGGATGTTGAAAAGCGTTCACTTATCCTATCATTCTGGATTGCCTGTCTCTATTCTGAGTATGGACGAGAGGGAAAGAATAACAAGCCCAGCCAACTGCCAGAAACTTTTTCTTGCCTCAGTGCATGTCTATTTTTCAGCTGGATGACTTTTATTTTTGCATTTTTAATTGCTTTATTTGTATCGCCCTTTTTCTCATGGCAATTTCTAAATACCACTTTGGGGAGTCTTTTATGTTCAGAACAGTGACAGCACCACAGAGATCTCAAGCTAAGCATGAAAGCCTGGATCTAATATCTTCTTGCTGCTCTCCTGTCTAATAGGCCTGCCTGTGAATCTCGCTGCTATGATACCAAGACCAAATGGATGTTTACTGAGGAAAAAGTAGGAGTTGCAGAAAAGCAGACAGGAACGACAACTTGTCAGAACTCTGATCTGATGACTCATCAAATTGCACACACGTTATGCAACCGTTATACATTCAGAGGTGAAGGGGGCACCTGAGAAAGAGAGATCCAACAGACCGGCTCCCGACTCTGCTTGGCCAGCTGTGTAATGCTCTCCAACAAGAAAAAGTAGGTAATCACAACCACTTACTTTTTATTCACAGAGGTATGAGAATGAATTTGATCATATCTGTGGAGTGCTTTGAGGCCTTTGGAATAAAGGCATTCCACAAATATATATTTCTATGTATAGTTGTGTGTGTGTGTGTGTGTGTGTGTGTGTGCGCGCGCATTCTTTCTCTTGAGTAATAGGACAGAAAGAGAATTTCCTACATGACATGCCAAGTACATTTCATAGTCTCTGTATGCTGTGTGCTCATATATCTAAACATTTTTACAGGTAAGTTGCTTTCTGTCTTATGAAAAACGTCTCTTGGCTGCATTGGGGTCTTAAATATCCATGGTACAAACTGGCAGCTTAGTGCTTTTCATTCAGTATCTAGCAGACGAGCAAATCCCAGGGCTGAGCTATTGATCCAGCTGAACTCACAAGCAGTATGTCCTTATTCTTCTGGTTCAGTAGCCTTGGATGTAGTATACAAAATAATTTGCTGCATTCTTCAAAGCGATTTTCCCTTGGGGTAGGAAAAACACAGTTGGAAGGATGCAAAGATATTTCACTGCATTCAACAATAAAAGGAACATTTTAAATAAGTTTACTGACATAAAGAAGCCTACTTGTTTTATGTTTGATGTTGTTTTTGTTTTATTTTATTCTGTATTTCCATGAAAAGTGCCAAAAGAGTGCAACTTTAATCAGTATCCTTTTAAAATAATTTTAACCTTCCCACCATAAGCTAATCTCTTCTCTTTTATCATTCAGGGTTTGGGGAAAAGATTTATTTCCAACTCAGCTTTTATTAATATTTATTAACACACTATTGTTTGTATCTTGACTTTATATTCTTTTCTTCTAATTGATGTATCATATCACTGTCAAGATGTGACAACAATATTTTTCTATTTCATGTGAAAGACAGAGGAGAGAAGACAGACAAACAGTTGGTGGTCACCATGAAAATAAGGAACATGTCAAGGTCCTTATTTATTAGTCTCCCTTTAAAGACACTGGTTTGAGTGCTCAGGAAAATGACCTGGATGCTTAGTCCCATGAAGATTTTGAATTTAAATCAGAACTTGATCAAGACCTAAAAGCTAAGTGATCAGTGCTGGCCTCTCTATGGCTCAGTTCCTCCACCTGTAAAGTGACCCTATATCATAAAATCAGTGGGAGATTCAGGTTAAAACAGAAACGTATTGAAGGCACTTACCACAATCCTAGAACATAGTAAGCACTCAAAAATAAGTACTTAATATTACGAATGGTAACATCAGTAGCAATAATGGCAGTCATGGGGACACAAAGCTATAGATCAAACTCAAATAAGTCAAACTCTTAAGAAAAATGTTTACAGCCTAGCACATGTTAGGCACTGTCTTAGACATTGTACTAGGCACTGGGGGATACCAATTAAGAAGAATAAGGCCTGGTGTCTACCTTAAAGAACTAACTATCTAGTTAAAATGATACATGGGAAATATATTTAACACAAGACAATTAAGTATCAAATGAATAATAAAGGCAGTCAAATAGGAGGTTTAGAGAATAGAGTTCATAGAATGGAATAGTAATAGCATTCATTATCAGATAGAAATGTAGAACTAAGATATCTATGTACCTATACATAGATAAATATATTTAGAGAAATGATTTCTTCAGTATTTTTATCCACAACTTCTCGCATGCAATACAGATAAATAAACTGTCAGAAAACATAGCCATTTCACTATCATCCAAATATTAAGTAATCCCAGGAAATCAATCTCTATTTGATGAGCTGAAAAGAAGCCAATCATAAAAAGTTCATACAAGCAAGAATCTGAGTAGCCTAAGAAACCCAATGTCAAGTATTACATCTCAGGTTGCTTCTGGGAAATTAATTGGGCCAACACCGCTTATATCAATATGAAATGAGGGGAGTGGAGCTTTGTTTTAAACAAAGCTAACACTTGGGCTGTAATTGTATAATCAATAGTCTTTTTTGGCAGGTGTATGGATAGTGCCCAGAACATTGAATTGAAGAAGATTTTATGTACATAAAGAATGAAAGGATAATTGTTGAATAATCATTTTAGTGATCATATCAAGTAGGTGTTAATAAATTATTAACATAATATGAATTATTATTAGTTTTTTATTATTATTCACAATTTGGTTAAGTTTCAGGGCATCAAGATAAATTTACACTCAAAATATTCATACTTATTACTTAGTCCCCTATTTTGCTGATAGTATCTCATATTGGTGAGATTTCAAAATGAAAATTATTTAAAAAGAGATCTATATAGAATATAAGTTTTTTATGTTAGAGTTACTTATACATTTATTAATTCAGTAAATGCCTTAAGAGCTGGGGCCACCACTGAGCATATAACACATATATAGAGATAAATCAATGCATACAATAATTATAAGTTACCTATTATATAAGAATTGTTAGGTAAGGAAAAATGATATTAAGAAAAACGAAACAGAATACTACATGGATAGACTGTCTTTTTAAAACTCTCTTAGGAGATCAAATTTGAGCAGAGTCTTCAGTGAAAAGATAGGTTGAGCCAGGCATGAGAGGTCTGGGGTAAGATCATTGTCAGAGGAAGGAATAGGAAGGGCAAAACCATGAGGCTGAAGTGGACTCACGTTATTTTTAAAAACAGCAAGAAGGCCAATGTGTCTACAGGCACAGAGAGGTATAATAAATTGCCTGAAATTTTGTTGCCTGAAATTTTCTAATCTGTAGGTTTTGAATATGAGGATTTCAAAAATTTTTTTTTATCAACAGTTGATTAACTTAGCTTAATGTATTCACAACTGCCACCAACTGTGTTCTTTTCGAACACAGAAGAAAGAAGGTTAAAATTAATTTAAAGTAGTCCCAGGATTAAAACCCCAGGAACCTGGCATTGTTAAAAGCAAAAGCAAACAAAAGTCAAGAGACACAGCAAACTGCAGAAGTAAACCTACAATGTCTATTTGGAATTATTGGACACAGAACATATATATTCTACACAAGACTTCAGTGCCAGAATAATTTTCCAAAGAGTTCTTTACATGTAAAGAAAAAGATAATCCCCATACTAGCAAAGGTATTTAAAGCACATTTTTTTAAAAGTTACCTAATTACAACACCAATGAAAAGTAACACAAAACTTCAGACTATATAATAGGAATATTAAATAGGTTGTTTCAGTTTGAGTAAAGTGTCTTTTTATAGTTGCAGTCTGTTTGATGTGCTGAAATGATTCTAAAACTTCATCTTGGTTTGATTAGCAATGTCTGCTATGCTGTTTTAAAATCTAAGAGGAACAAAAATTTTCAACAAATACAATAAATGGGTAATAATCTGAAATTACTGAGACCTCTTTCAAGCCAACAATCAGTTCTAATGTCTCTAAGGGAGAGAGAAAAATGGGCAAATGATGCATAAAACAAGCTAAAGAAGGAGCAATATAAGTGACCAATTGGCACAAGAAATATGTGATTTCTTTAGTAATAGCAGATGAACGAACAAATAAGAAAAAGAACAATTCATCCTCAGCTCTAACGAGTGAATAGTCAGATAGCCGTGATCTGGTGGCATGTAAAGTACTTCCCTAGAATTTCAGACGTCTCCCAAATCTATGACTCACCAAATCATTTCCTTGCATTGTTAGGGGAAATGCTCCACAAATTTACCATGATGCACAATAAAATTATTTTAATGTGACTTCTATCGGTGTCTTAATCCATATTCGATACAGATTTAATTACTATCTGGATTACTTTCTAGTATTCCAGATAGGTGATGTGACTTTAAAAATTCACTGAAAAGAGAGAGCTAAAGGAAATTTCTATTTCTTTATCACAATTGAGAGAATAGTGATTTCTCAAAATGATGCCCAGTGATAACCCGGATGCTATCCAGACCTATACGGACCTAGGAATCTGAATCAGTAACGAACTCCCAGAAGCTGCTGATGCACACAGGTTTGAGACTCACTGATGCAGAGGAAGCAAACAGAAAAATTAATCCTTACGGGTACACAACAAGAGTCCTAGATGTGCCTTAGAAACACACACCCGCGAAGCAGCAAGCACATGAAGTGAGGCATTGCCACATAGAAAGGCCCTTGGAAAATCAGCTTGGGAGTCCAGAGAATGGCCTCCAAGAATACACCTCATAGTTAACCTCAGCAGCTGGCTTCCCAAGCACTCCTGTGCACTGAGGCTGAAGTGAATGCAGCAGGATGAGTCCAGGCAACTTTACTCACCAGCCGAACCTGGTAAGGGCAGCAGGAAAGCAGCTACGCAGTTCCCTTATGGGCATTTCAGTTACGGCCACCCTTTCAGTCAGCACACAGACCCTTTGGCTTCTGCCTTTTATCTAATTCTCTTGAAAGTTACAGTGGTTCCAAGTTTCTGATTTTCTGCGTATTGACATATCTTCTTGTCATCCTTAGTGACCACGAATTATATGTCGAATAAAAGATGAATATGTAAATATGTATTTAAAATATACAGTACAGAATAACAGTGAATTCAGACTTAAAAAAAAAAAAGCTACACATAAGGATCTTTTTTCTTACAAATACACACAGGTGACTGGAGAATATGGTATCTGACACGATGGCATCACTCTAACGGCAATAAAGTCTAAGTGAGGATCTGTCAGCCTGGTTGTGGCTGTTTGTTCACACATAGGGCCAGTTTTATGCAAGGGAAAGACAGAACTGTGTTTTTCCATCTGTAGAGCCGTAAAAAGGAAATGACGTTTTCATTTGTTATATGAATAGTTTCCGATTGTCTCTCAGGTTCTCTGAAACCAGTTTTTAAACATTTTTCTGAGAATGTTAATAAATTTTCTTAAGTAACAAATTTTGCTTTTATCTACATTTTCAGTTTCTCCGTATACAGGGAAGGCCTGCAAAATCACTGCAGCATTTCTGTAAAAGCCCCAATGTAAACAAAAACATACAAATGACTGGAGTCTGTTCAAATTCGACAAAGGTGCCCTCTACCCACTATGCTTTGCTTGAATTGGGTTCTTTGTGTCCCCATTTCCCCTAGCCTTGGCCAAGCACATTTTGTCTCTCACTAGTGCTCTGATGACGATGACATAATGGTGTGTATTCACTGCAGTGGCTTGTGCAGAACTATGGTGCAAACTTCCTTCATTGTTTCCTTGGGGCAGTCATTCCAGGGAGCGAGTTGTACTTGTCCTTCAAGATGAACACTGCAACATTTTGACTCTCTCAATGGCTAAAAATCTCTTTCATCCAAAATATTGTTTCATGTGACCCTTTTTTCTTATTTAGAGTATACAAATAGTGTGTGAACATAAAACACATTTTAAACAGTACGTTGGGGGAAAAAAAGTAACATTATTTTCGCTCTCCTCCACCACCATGTTCATAGATTTGGAGAGTTGGGCTTAGCATTCACTTGTCTAATAATTATTGTGAATGGGGAAAGTGAATTCAGAATCTGTAGAAAGCAATGAACTATTTCCAAATAGCAGTAGTGTCCATATTTATCCCTGATCACTAAATGGGACTGATTATAAACGTACTGGGAGACTATGAGAAAAGCACTGTTGATTTACTTTACATAGATAAACAAGCCACATAAAAAATGAAAGCACAATGCTTACTGAATTGTTAGTGATTAAACATTAATGACTGTAAAGCTTAGTCAAACACTGAAAGTCTTAAAGTCTTCCACAGTACATCATGTTGAGTGTCAACGGATAAAACAGAATGCCAATATTAGTTGGAATGTTCTTGAAAAGAGTTAAGCTTTGTCAATAGCTATAAATGTACATGTGCCGATATCTAAAAATCTATCAATCTCCACACACGGTCTGTAGAGGCTCTATTAGTCTGACCAACCAGAAATATTCTGGTACTGGTTGGCACCAAAAATAAGCAAATCTGTAAGTAATTTTACGTGTACTTATTTGTTTATTTTGTGCCATAGGTATGTATTTTGCTATCGATATAGTCAAGCATTTATTATGTACATTAAAAGAAGTCAGAAACAGAATGAATACATCAAATTTTTCTTTCTGTTCTCCTAAGCCTCTCTGCCGAGTGGAGTGCAATAGCAAAAGCAAGCTTAAACCAATATCTGTCACATATCAAATAACTATTAAAAAGGTGGCACAAAAAAGGAATATGTCCTGTTTTGTGGGAAGCTCATGGAAGTCCCAACACTCTGTCCTCAGCCACTTTCAGCCACTTTGGACAGTCATCTTACAGAAACAATAAGTTTGAACCAAGGATGGGTGGCATTTTAATTTCAGTGCCCCCACTCCTGTCACAGATGAATTCATTGCCGTATCTGACAAAAAAAAAAAAAAAAAAAAAAAGGTTGGTTGATCTTGCTATTAAAAGATCATTTCATCAGCTTCAAAAAAACTCTTTCACACAAGGACCCAGGGGAGCAGAATATTCCCACCCGTGTGGGAAATCCCTGCTGGTAGACCATTCAGCAAGTCAGAGCATCATCAAAAAAGTACTGGAGGGCAGTGTGTATGGTGAAAAGCATATTTGGGGTTATTTGGGAATTGAAAATGTATCAGGCATGAGATGATATTCAGGTGATATTTAGTTATATATATATATGTATATATATATATATACATATATACATATATATATATGTATATATATATATATACATATATACATATATATATATATATATATCAGATGATATTTAGTTTTATTAGGTGTAATAATGTTATTTTCACAATAACACCATATTTGTCATGGAAAATAAGTAACACCTTGAAAAATGGAAGTGTAACTCAGTGTTTATTAATCTCTTTTGGATTATGGAATTCTGAGACACAGAAAAAAGCTATGGGTCCTTTGACAGAATAGTGCACATATGGACCTACATACACATTTTTTATGTAGATCAAGGGATTTTTTAACTCCTATTCTAGTTAGTGGAAGAAACAGCTAAGTTCACTAATGATTACAATAAGTGCTATACTTGCAAGATCATGATATTCACAGGACTGGAAGTAAATCATACATATTTTAGGATCTGGGAGCACTTTGTGATGACTGTAGAGATAGGATTTGAAAAAGTGTGAAAAGGAAAAAAAAAAAAGCCAATCAAGATGGAAGAAAGGATTCAGCAATACTTAAGGGCAAAGACAGATTTTTTCATGTTCTATCCCTGGAGCCAAAAAGCAATCCCTGGCATATGGTAGGTGCAAAATAACTTTTGTTGAAAAAAGCAAAGGTCATGGATAAGCCACCAACTGAATATTCATCCTTATAGTTCTCTGCCTGATGCTAAATGGTTCTTATACTTCTAAGGTAAAGATCCCCATTAGATTCACCCCCCGTCTTATTCCCTAGCACCTCCAGCAGGGTCGGAGTAGCTTTTGCATTTCTCCTGTTGGCAGGAATCAACCCTGTGGCCATTGGCCCATGATCTCTTTTGTATTAAGACAAAATGTTAGAGCCTATGTATTACTGTGAAATGAAATAATATCTTTAGCACTGCATTTAAAATAACAACCTGCCTAAAGGCAAAATTCTCTTTCCCTCATCACACAGCGAATCTCTATTTCACATTCTGCACTTGTTCTGGGAGCGGTCCCATCCCCAGACACTGCGATGGAGAATTGTGAGGACGTTACTGAGTGCAGAACCTGGAGAGACAGGCAGTGCAGGAATAGACCTTATGTGGCAGGATTAAAGAAAATTCGGCCTCAAAGCACAGCCATTAAGTATGCACTGTGTTGATGATGAAGGTGGGGAAGGCAGACTGAATAATGCATTTTGATATTTTGAAGATCATCCTCGCTTCATCCAAATACTTGTATTTAAAGAAAGCCATTCTTACAAAGAGGAAGGTTTTGCCTATGTAGACATACTATTTTGAGCATGTCAGAGGGAATCTACATCATATTAGGCTGAAGATTAGAGAAACTGTATTTTACTGAAATACTTGAAGTAATTACTGGGAAAATACCCTGAATTCTTTGAGGCCTGGTGTTATTTATGATTAAAAGACTTTGGCTTTAAATGTGTATTAAAGAAGAATTCTAAAAGTAACATGCATATAGTATTGTACCTTGTGGTATTTTATCTCAAAGTTAATTGGGGAAATGTTTACATAGACTCATTCACTTTGCAGCAATGCAGAAGCTAATGCTTTGTTGAAAGTTGTCCAGACCCCCCACAGCCACCACCACAAACTCAACTTTCCGATGAAAGAATCTCACGTATAAGATATATGACAGTGGTTCTTGGACTGTTGTGAATAAGTACCGGAAGTTAAAATTTTGAAGTCCACCAATCAGAAAACGTATACAAAGCCTTATAGATAAGATATTCTTCCACAAATCATAGCACAGTATAAAATAAGAAAGAAATCCCTAACTTAAAATGATCATCTGTATGACAATGTGTCTGAGGATAAGCAGATGTTTTGGGACATTAAACCAGGCTTGAAAAGCTTAGATTAAGAGTTAATAAACTAGGGTCAGTGATCCAAATCTGGGCCCGAGGCCTATTTTTACATGGCCCTCAGGCTAAGGATGGTTTTCAAACATTTAAAGGGTTGTATAGAAGACAAAACAATGAGAGATATATGACAGAGACCATATGTAATTTCCAAAGCCTGAAGTATTTATTATCAGGCCATTTACAGAAATATCTTTCCAATCTCAGGTTTAGAATCTAATGTTCTAGTGGCCAGCCTTGATGTGAGATTTTGGATTCAATTGGAAATGCCACATTATTATACCAAAGATACATCTCTTGTGCAGCAATTTGTGCCATTTTAGAGCCCCCCCAAACATGGAATATTTCTCTAGCAACAAATTAAATTCTCAAATTTCTTGTTACTTTAAATCATACTAACTAGATTGGCCTTCCCTATCAGAAGTAATCCTTTAGAAATAAAGTTGTCCAATGAAAATTTTAGAACTGAAAATTTTTTGACATATTTTGAAGGAACATGGATCGGAGGTGCAAAACTCAGACTTTCTGAAGGCACTGAAAAATTCTTATACCCAACTGTAATATTCTTTCTTATGAATTCTTCTTCAGAAAAAGCTATATCTCTATGAATATCTTTGAATATACAGATTCACATGAAGATATTTTGATATTTTAATCTAAGAAATTTTCAAATGTATTTATTCAATAACATAAAATCCTTTCAATGTGTTTAACTATCTTGTGAACTAACTCCTGAGAGTTCAGAATTTAGGCTCAACTGATACAATTTTGTCATTAACATTATTACTAAACTGATATTCGTTTTAGTTTATATGCATGGACATATAACTTATTATTATATGGTACTAAAACTGAGATTGGTCTGGCCATGAGCAAAGATTCCTGTATTAGAAGCTAATAATATATTTCAGAATGATCTTTTACATTAAATAGGAGTTAATAAAATAATTTTAACAACGTTATTTTTCTCTTAAGTCATGCTTATAAAGCAGTGTCAGAGATGTCATATTTCTTATAACGTGGAATTATTATTTGTAGTTATATCTGTAAATATTGAAAGTGGTATAGAGAGATAAAATACCATGAAAGAGAAAATAATTAGAATGTGTTCTCATAAACATAAGAAAAAAGCAATATTTTTCTTAAAGTGCCTTTGAAAACTCTTACAAAAATAAAAGAAACAAAATTGCACTTTGATAAGTACATTTCATGTAAATAAGAAATTCTCCCCTATTTAAAAGTTTTTTCTTAAGAAATAGACCATTCGCTCCTTGCCATAATTTTCATTTGAGGTGCTCACTCTGGGGGCCCTGAGAAACAGTAACAATATTTAGATCAAATGCCTGGATATTTCAGAGTTTTTGAGTAATGAATTACAGCTATTTTGCTTAGGAAAAAAATGAGTTTTTTGGTAGTCTACTTTAAATCTTTGACACACTCTACATCAAACAAGGTCAAGCCACAAATAATGCCCAAGATCAACTTAAGATCAAGCAAAAATCAATAACTTGTAATATGGATTTTGAAGGATGTGGGTCAATGTAAAAGCAGCAAGATTTTTTTCCTCCTTCTTTTCAAACGAATGCACATCTTCTGTGGGTAAAACCCAAAGCAATCTCTTTTACACCGTCTATTCCAAAAGATAAAATACCTCCGAAACAACAAGCCTTTGACATCTGTGACACAGGAGACATGCAGAAGTCATTAAGGGTATCCCGAGGGGGTTCCAACAGTTGCTTCACTTTAGGGTGGGTGTGAGAAGACTTAAAATTAAATTACTTTAAAATAAAGTTAAAGCACCAAGCAATTTCCTGCTCTCGACTCAGTAGGGTTTCCCGTGAGAAAAGAAAGTAGGCAAAAAGTTCAGACAGACAGACAAACATATTTACCCCTAGGTGGAAGGTACAAATTAAATTAGCCTGCTACAAAAGGGAGATGTTTTCTCCTTCTGTTCAGATGTCATGGTAGTGAGGAAACATAGTCTGGGGCCAAGAAAAATGGCACAAATGCATTCATCTGAGCTACCATTCATCCTGATCCAAGGTCTAAACAGAACACATAAAAGAACAGCACTGTTGAAGGACTTCCTCTCCCTAGTTACCAAGTTGAGACTTGCAAAGGAACATGGGAGCAGGGGGTAGGGATCTTTCCAGAATGTTTCAGTGTTGATGGAAGTGTCAGAGGATGTTATGGAGTTAATGACTGAATCTGAAATCACATCAGTGTAATTTGATTCCATATTTCATAGGAAAAGCTGTATTTTATGGTACACAGTATGGTGTGTTTAAAGGTACATTGTGAACTTTCTTTCCCTCTGTAGCTGGAAACCAATATAGGCACTTCCAAAGAGTCAAGTATCTATTATAGTGCCTCATTAATATGCATGTTTTTGGCACTCAGTTTGGTTCAGCTGGTATGCTTTCCAGTATCTCATTCTTTATTTATATGAGACTAGGAGGTGTGACCTATGGAGCCAGTTGGCTGTCATGAATTGGAATATTCATTAAGCCTCATGAATTATGCATTAGACTGCTTATAATACTGCTAGATCCACATTTGATCTAGCCAGAACTCTCAACTGCTTCCCATTCGATGGAATGATCCACATTTTGGTCAAAGTGTGTATGTGTTCCATATACTGCAGAAAGAGTATTTGTGTATTTCCTACCCAAAAAATCTTAGAGATTTTGCAACTCGTGTCTGACTGAGTGGGTTTCATATTTTTTTCATGTTTGAAGGGCACAGCAGACATGGTTCTCCTCTGGCAAACTAGGTTTGAGTAGCATTCTTCTCTACCCTGATTACTATTTCCATCCATTACTGCCCTTGCCTATAAAAGTCACCAATGACTGGTGAGCAGCCTGGATTTACAAAAGATATGTAGCTATCTCCTGGTGATCCACACATAAAAGCAAAGCCAAATATAGGACAGAGAGAGTGCTTTTAGAATTTAGTTTCTCTTATCTAAAATAAGGAAATCCTTTTACTGATAACCTTACCATTTTCGTTGCCTTTTTTTAATGGCTAGGTATATCCAGGACATATAAAACCTAATTTGTAGATTTTGCTGAGGTCATAAGATTTTATCAAAATTCAAAACAAGTACTTATTAATTAGACATTAAATATTTCAGTTTCTAAAATATATGCATCAGTATTAAATTCATGTCTTTAAATCCATACCTTTTAGAAAAGAAAGATGAAAACTGCTGAAAAGATCAGCTGGTAAAGATTAATATAATCTCTTCAACATATATCAGCAAGCTCAAGTGCTAAAGGCATTTCACTCTTTAGATTCATAGTACAAGCTATTCGAGTTAAAATTTCCCCACCAAAAAACCTATTCTTAAGTGAAAATAAGGCTTTTTGTAGCATCGATCTCAAATCTTTGATAACCATCCACTTACGAAGGTTTCTACTCTCTCTTCATCTAGATCTACCTTGGAAGGATCTCCTCCTATTTAGGGAAATAGTTATTATCAGTTTAAGTCTAAAACATAATCTGAATTTAGTGCATTCTATTTGCTATATTCTGGAACATTAAACTAAAGAATCTATAGCCAGCTCTACAAAAGGTCATGGGTGAGTCCTGGGTAAAATGGCATTGTTTACAGATTTTTTAGTGAAGAGATTAGCTGTCATTTATTTTCACATACCTAACTGAGGAGCTTTAGTGGTTCCCAGCAAGAGTGTGTTCTCGTCTCTTTCTTAGCCTGTCACATCCTTGTCAGTTTCAATAAAATTACTTACCTGAATTATGCAAATGAGGTTTTGTTATGTCCAGCTCCCATTATTGTTCATCTCCACTACAGCTGAAAATTCTAGCAGACCCCTTGCTTATACTGTCTGATTCCAGGACTCCTTAGGTCAAGACCTTTCAACCTCAGAGCTTGACTTATGCCACAACCGTTTGACAAATCGCCCAGACCCTCACAAAAGCCAGTTGAGCTCCAGAGTGGCTGCTCTCTCTATACACCACTGTTTCTCTGTTTTGACATTTCCTTCTCACTTTTCCTCTCAGTAATTAGACAAAGGGAGAAAAAGACATTTGTGTTCAAAGAATGCTTTCATTTAGGACTGTGATAAATGGCTCCCCTTTCCAAGAAGCTGCGATCCCACTGCAGGACAGAAGGTTCCTTCACAAGGGGGCATGGACAGCGGAGGCCGCCCACCAAAGGCTTCCCGGACGTCAGCTTTGCCTCTGAAAAGGCTGTAGAGAGTGTCCACTGATCTTATCTGCGTTTTCAGTCAAACTGAAAAAGGGAAAATGTAGCATGAACTTCCCATGTTAAAACCATCATCATTGTAAATACAATGACATGAAGTTTATAATTTAAGTATCTCTAGGAATGTTTGGTGTTGGAAAACAAATTTGGAACAAAAAGGCATTGTTATTTTTTAAAGTCCTCGTAATACCGTTAAAAAGTCTTTAGTTCGGGTACTAAATTTCAGATTATAATATATCCCACTCCCCACTATGTTGCCTGCATCATCTTGACAAAGAATGAATTCACAGAACAATCAGAGATCTGACATTGTAGTGGCCCATGACACATGTGAAGTATTTGTGGGGAAGTTTGACCATGTTCTTTTAAAAATAAAAGAACAACTCTATCACGCTGCAAAAGGGAAAACTGGAATTGTAATAAAAAATTTTAATAGAGAGTAATTTATGTCAACCATGTTTTCATAAGCTTCTTTCAGAGTAATGAGTTAATGTTTATTGTTCCACTGGGGAAGAAAGATTGCCAAACATGCAAAATAATTGGAACTGCATGTGACTCAACTGTTGAGAGTTTCGGTGAAGAATTAGCATGTTCCTGTTCATGCTATAGTTAATCTGTCGCCTCTGCTCATGCTAGTGCATTAATTAGAAAATCACCAAATGACATTCCCAAATGAGGCAAATCACCTCTATGATCTGATAGCCCACTTGAATTAATAAACCAACAAATCTACCTTTGATGTTTAAGGTATGATGCACAACTTGATTTACCAATTAAAGGGAGAAAAATCAAGAAAATGTGGGATTTTCAAAAAATATTCATTAGAAGTTGGCATATGGCATTTATCTGATTTATGGAGTATGTAGACTCATTTAAGTTAGCCCTGTGAACTTACGACAATTTAAATACGTACAAGAGAGCATTATTTTTTATTTTATATGAGTTTTAGTAATTAATAGATCTTACATCTTACAATAGATCTTAAACAGCTCCTACTAATGGATTTACAATAACATTTTTTTTTTAAATAAAAAGGAAACCTGGCACATGATTTTAAAAAGACAATGTCAATTTATGTAAACAAACTATTTGTGGTGCTTTCTTCCTTGTGTTTAGCTAGGGGAGCTAAAACAAGGTAAGAGAATAAACATGTCAGAGCTCCTATCTCCAAAACCAAAACAAAGCCAAAGGAAGAATCAATTCCATTTGGATTTTTATTGAAAGCTTTGTGAGGGAACAGGGTCTTTAGATGTTTCCCATGTAAAAGGCACTAGACCAGGCAGCCTGATATGCTTGAAATAATGTACCCTCAGGCCTAAAGGCCAGGATGCATTCCGCTTCAGAGATCTTTTCCAACATGCGGGAATGCACTTAGAGAGAGAGGGCAACCATGGGAACTCATTTGGTAAACCTTTAACTGATACAGTATATGCTCAGTTTATGGTTTCTATTCATTCTGTAAACTGAACAGAGCAGAGGTGAACCCACCAATGCATAACTGAAAATGAGTATCAATGAAACAGATCCAGTATTTAAAGAGGAGCATAGCTTAATGTGAAAGAGAGCTCATTATCTGTGACAAATTTTAACTAATATTAGACATATAAGTTCTCGTTATGGTACCAAAAAATAGAGCTTTAAGTACAAGGATATCCCTAACTGAAACTGCATATGTGTTATTATATGATTCTAAAGATTTCTGGGACTTCTCTTTTGACCAGATTCTGTGTGCTCCAATATCAACACACTTAAATATTTAAAAAGTTTGCTCTATTCTTTTTAGTGGCCTATTATAGGCTTCCACTTGAGTTTTGTCAGCAAAATATGTCTTTATTTTTAAAGCAAAAATGCCTACTTTTTCTGATGGGTTATAGTAAAATGATTTTCTCTGTTAATTTCAAAGCAGAGGAACCTGGTTTAATTCTTTACTCAATATGATCCCTTTTAAAAGATGGGCATGATTATTCAGAGAAGTCATATTTTAAATTTATCTATTCCGTAACATTCCATTTCCTTCAAGGCACTGATAATATTGTGTCTCCTAAGCATATCATAAACACTCAGTAAATGTTTGTTGCAGGATTATTTTTTTATTAAGCACCAATTATATGTTACTAACTTCTGCTCCTTGGAAGCTCACGGTCAAAAAATAAAAATAAAAACCAACATGTAAAATAGCCATATAACAAAGAAGAAAACCCAAATGATATATAAACAATGTTATAGGAAATTCCTTACAATGATGGCTGTCAGAGTAGTTGGTGGATAGGAAATGTATCTACCATTGACTATCAAGTACTTACCAAATTATGCTCATTAGCCTAAAGAAAAAATATCCTGGCTTTGCGTTAGATGCTCTTCTAGGATTTTAGTTGAATTTCCACGATTATGAACAACCATTTGTGTAGTTAAAAGTGTGATGAAATGTTTGCAGAAGTCAGAAATTTTCTTACCTAATTTCAAAAAGATTATCCCTCATTAATCAGTCAGGAAGTGGTTAAAGAAAGTGTTTAGGGGAGCCTGGGTGGCTCAGTCTGTTGGGCATCTGACTTCGGCTCAGGTCATGATCTCTCTCATCTTGTGGGTTCAAGCCCCACATGGGGCTCTATGTTGACAGCTCAGAGACTGAAGCCTGCTTCAGATTCTGTGTCTCCATCTCTCTGCCCTTCCCCTTCCTTTGGCTTTGCTTTGATTTTGAGAGTGCGCTCTCTCTCTCTCTCTCTCTCTCTCTCAAAAATAAATAAACATTAAAAAAAAATTTCTTTAAAGAAAGTGTTTCATCTGTAGCTATATTTCTACCACCTATTTTCTTATCCTTTTAATCAGGTATTCCTACCCAATAAATAATTAGTTGTATAGGAGAGCCAAAAACAGAAGTTCTTTCTGGTGTTATTATAACTGAGTAGAACATTGATCTCTTTCTGAAGGCACAAGGTCTGAAACAAGAGACTGCATTTGATTTTGAAACTTAGCTATGATGATGGTTTCCAATTTCTATTCAAGAGTAGAAAATTATACAATTTGATTTATTGCAGCAACTTCTTTTTATACCTCTTCTTCTCCATATAGTGGGTTTTAGAATACTTAAAGAAGAAATACTCATTGTTCTTTTTGAAATATACAGGGGAAAAAAAACACTATTTTTCCTTTCCCCTTCCACTCTCCAACAACCTATTCTTCCTGCGCCTTCAGCCCACATTTCAGTGCTTGGCACTATCCTCTCCCCCATTATCAAAATCACAGGAACCTGGAACTCCCTTAAACTTTATATTCTCTCACATACACAATATGTATACACAACATGTGCACTTTAATATCAAATGTATTTGTCCCTTAGTTCACCCCCTTGTCCCTGCCTCAATCCAGGTCCTCCTAACCTTGCCCAGCTTCTCTGCTTTATGTCTTAGATGTTCCATCCCATCCTCCCCTCTATAGCTGGAGTCTTCAATATAAAATGCAAATCCAGGGGTGCCTGGGTGGCTCAGTCGGTTGGGCGTCAGACTTCAGCTCAGGTCATGATCTCACTGTTGGTGGGTTCAAGCCTCATGTCGGGCTCTGCGCTGACAGCTCAGAGCCTGCAGCCTACTTCAGATCCTGTGTCTCCCTCTCTCTCTCTGCACCTCCCCCCTCTCACTGGGTCTCTCTCTGTCTCTTGAAAATAAATAAATGTTAGAAAAAAAAAATATATATATATATAATGCAAATCCAAATATAGGGCAGCTCAATATCCTTCAATAGCTCCCACATAGAAATCAGGATCAAATTAAATACCTTAGCAGAGCCCGCTTCCCCATAGCAGATTTGCACACTGCTTCATGGGTCCTTCATGCTTTCACAGGGTGTCCCTATGGCTGCAGTATTTCTCTTTCCCTCTTCCTCAATCTGCACTTCACCTACCTCAGCACTACTCTTGATTCCATCAACTTGTCCCAGAACCCTCCTCAACTTGGTGTCTGCTTTATATGCTTTTCTGTGCTCTTCCCACTCTGCCCATTTATTTGTCTTATTACTTGTCTGTTTACACTAGACCTTGAACTCTTCCAATGTGGAAAATTTATCCCACTTTGTTTCTTTCAATGGCCTAGAATTTATTTAGCTTTTGATTAATATCTGGCAAATGAAGAGACTTCCGAAACAGAGGAACTGAGCCTTACGAAGTTTCTGGAGATTGATTATTTTGTTTCCAATAAAAGCAAGAGAAAAAAATGAGAAAAAATTACAACAGAAGTAATGACAGTGTAAATCTAGCATGTATCACTGAGGCTATCCATTACATTTAGAAAAAAATTAATACACACAGACTTCCAGTTTCAGCCCCAATATGTCAAAAGCTTAGAATACATCACCCCATTCATGAGGAAAAAAAAACAAAACAAAAAAAAAAAAAAAAAACAGCTGGCCAATGTGAAAGTCAATGACTTTTCTCCGATGTTTCAGAGAACTGGGGTCTCAATGCAAACTGCCATCCTGAAATCAAGAGAACAAGACCATCCTGAGATATAGAAACCAAGATGTGTTTATGTGGAGCCATAAGCTGGTAGGAATAAAGATCAATCTTTACAAATTGAATTTGGATTGTATGAGAGCAAGAAACTACTGAGGACTATAATCTCAGGAAAGCCTTTGCACTTTCATGGACTTTACTTCTAGAAACCTTAACAAGTTCTCACAGTTAAGATCTATAAAAGATATTCTCATGGCTCTGGAAGAGGGAGGGGAAGGGGAATCATCATGAAGTTTCCCAAAGCCTTCTCCATAAAAAAGAAGTAGACTCCAGGGAGAAAGACTGTGCCAGAACCTCACCCTAATTAGAGCCAGGCAATCATTCTACTCCTGTTCCCTAATGTTTCTCTATTTTACTAAAGGATAAAACAAACAAACCAACAAAAACTATATTCAACAGGAGTCAGAGCTTCAAGGAAACAGAGTGGGAAGTCTACAGTCAGAGAGGAGACAAGAGGGGAGGTGGGGGAGTGAGACAACTAGAGAAACACATTTGATGGTCATAGCAGCCAGACAAAGGTCCACCAAAACATGGATATTTAATTGGAAGACAACAGAATGTTCTCCTTGCCCATATCCTACCACCATACCAACAGGATTCCAGTATAATAATAGTGGATTACAGCTGAAAGAGCTGCAAGGCACTGGCTTCCTCTGTGGAGAAGTATGAGCGAAGCTCAAAGAATAGGAGGAAGAAAAAAAATAAAGGCAAGAGAGAGATTTAAAGCCTCTGGTACCTATAGCTACAGCAAACATTAAACACAATCAAATCCCTAGCCAGATGTCCATAAATCCTTGTAGTGAAGGCCCGTTTACCTCAGTTGCTATTATCCATTGCAATATGCTTGGCTTTCAAAAAAAATTACAAGGCATGACAAAAATCAAGAAGAAAACAGAGTATGAAGAGAGAAAGCAATCATCAGAACCAGACTTAGAAATGACACAGATGTTGGGATTATCAGAATTTTAAAATAATTATGATTAATACGTTAAGAGCTTTAATGGAAAAAATAAACGGCATTCAAGAACAGGTGGTTTATGTAAGTAGAGAGATGGAAACTCTAAGAAAGAATTCAAAAGAAATGCCAGAATCAGAAACATAGTAACAAAAATAAAGCATGACTTCAATGGACTCATTATTAGACTGACGTGCCAAGTAAAGAATCCGTGAACTTGAGAGCTCAGTAGAAACTGAAATGCAAAGAGAAAATGAATGAAAACAAACAAAACATCCAAGAACTGTGGGACAGTTTCAAAAGGTATACCAAATACCTCATTGTAGTATCTCTGATGGAGAAGAAAGACAGAACAAAGCAGGACAAATATTTAAAGTAAAATCATCAAGATTTATGATAGAATTTAAATCACAGATTAAAGCAAAACAAAAACATACCTAGGCATATTGTATTCGAACTGCAATAAATGGAAGACAAAAAAACAAAATCTTGAAAGAAGCCAGAGGAGAGGACACCTTATCTACAGAGAAATAATAAGGAGAATTATAGTAGACTTTCCACCAGAATTCATGGAAACATGAAAACAGTGACCTGAAATACTTAAAGATCAATGGGATAGAATAGAGAGTCCAGAAATAAACCTACACAAATATGGTTAACTGATCTTGGACAATGGTGCAATTTAATGGAGAAAAGACAGTCTTTTCAACAAATGCTAGAACATAGGACATTCATACAAACAATTGAACCTAGATACAGACTTCATACCTTTCTCAAAAATTGCCTCGTAGTGGATCATAAACCTAACTATAAAATCCAAGGTTGTAAAATTTCTGGAAGAAAACATGGGAGAAAATCTAGGTGACCTTGGATTTGATGATGAGCTTTTGGGTGCAGCACCAAAATCGCAACCCATGAAAGGAAAGCTCGATGGGTTGTAGTTTACCAAAACTGAAAAATTCCCTTTGAAAGATAGTGTTGGTAATAAGAGGGAACAAGCCATATCCTGGAGAAATATTTACAAAACATAAATCTGATGGAAGGGGACTGTACCAGATTAGAACTCACAGGGCTCAAGAATGAGAGAGAAGTCAAGTTGAAGAATGGGCATGAGCTCTAAGACATTTCACTGCAGAGAACATATAGATGGCAGATAAGGATATGAAAGGATAATCCACATCATGTGTCAATAGAAGAATGCAAATTACATTCCTGGATGAGGTTTTGGACTAGAAAAAAGAATGATAGTTAAAACCAAGGGAATCTGAATAAAGTATGCAATTTAGTTAATAAATATCAATATTGGTTCATTACTTGTGACAAATATACCATAGTAAGGCAAGATGTTAATAATGGCAGAAATTGGGTCTGAGGAATACATAGCAAAAAAAAAAAAAAAAAAAACAACTCCGTACTAGCTTTGCAATTATTCCATAAACCTGAAATTATTCTAAACTAAAAATTTTATTAAAAATATGTATAAAAATGGATACATGTCCTTCAAGGTCACATGTGTACGTGAATAAGGGGAATCTCAAAGTCACTTACAACCCTGCATGTGCCTTATTTTTAAACATAATCATTTTTAACATAGACTATAATTCATGATTCAGTTAGCAAATGCTTCAAAGGCTCTTCAACAATTCCTAGCATACAGCTTGACCTTTAAGATTTTCATACATTTTGCCATAAGAAAAAAGTGTTTCCTTGTAATGAGCTTGATCTTCTGCTGTACTGCCTATGAGAGTGACTAACAAGGGCTGACAAGGAAGCATTCTCTGCCCTGCCTCGCTCCCCAGCACTAGCCTTGCCCTCCCAGGTTCCTCCTCTCCCCAGTGCTTACCCTGGGAAGGCACCGAGGTGAAGTGATACATGTAAGCCCCCCCAGTGAGCACAGGTGAGGCAGCCCAGGATAAAACAGCAAATGTGCATTGTCCTACAACACTTGCATCTATACTATATTCCTGAGAAAACAAGTCCTCAGTTGCCAGTATGGACAATACTGACATTGGGTTTCAGCGAGGGAATTCTAAAAAAAAAAAAAAAAAAAAAAAAACTGAAGTGGAATAAGGTATCGCTTACACCTATTCCCAAGTTTTCCCGTTGGCTAAATGAGAAGACTTGAAAAAGTCCCTCTCTTCACCTTCTAATGAGAACAAACCCTAAGGAAAGGCCCAAGTAAGACGTTCCTCACAGATTCCACCATCCAAAGTCAGTGTGATCCAGGTACTAAATTACTCCTGGGAGACACAGGTGCTGAACTACTCCTAGAGTCACAAGCTCCTGGAATGAAATGTTCCTAGCTGTATCCATACCCTCTGTTCTCCTTCCCAACAGGGACAAAGGGAGGTCAGAATAGGCCCCTGGAGGGCCCAAGTGGGAAAGAGATGTGTGCAGTCTTCGCCTGGCAGACAAATATTCATTTTTACGAGTTGGAAGCCTCCGGCTCCCTCCCTTGAATCAGGGCCTGCTGCAGCTCAGGCTGCTGCAGGATGTATTTGTCTTTCCCTGCACATTATTATTTTATTGTTATTACTCTCATTCCTTCCTAACTGTGAGCCAATGAGCAGAATTATTTTTATTTACTTTGATTTTTTGGATGCTTGAATATATTACTTCAATATAGTTTATAATCCCTATAATAGCACATAATGGTTATACTTTAGACATTTAAAAGCAATTGGGCACATTCAATATGCTCATGACATATAACTTTATAATGCCCTATCTCTTTCTGTATTAAATGTTTCATGTTAATAAATTCTAGCCTATTTTGTATGTTTCATATTTGAGAGTATAAACTCATAAAACCAATAATAACTGGCATGAATTTTTCTGGCAAACTTACAGTGTGAAAATGTAATGGAGAACAGTTGATACCAGAGGTAAAGCCCCATAATTGAGGAAATCAAGTAGAACATAAAGATATCCTAAAATTCAAATTCAATAGGATTCTGACCACTTCCAAAAATAACATCTTGGATATGCATTTGAATAAAATGTTACATCATGGCCAAGGGGGGTCTGTGTGCAGATGAATCATCCTCTGTCTGACCCAGACTCCTGACAAAGAGCAATTTCCATTGTAGACTTTTATAATATCATAGTTTCAACGTCATCTGTGTGCTAACACAACATTCTTCCAAAAACGGCAGGCTCTGCCTTACAGAAGCTCTGCAGCGTCTCTGTTTGACAAGAATGGAGAGAAAAATAAATAACTAAACATGATGGAGCATAATGGCATGACATCATCCTCAGAGGTGACCCAAGATCCAGAGCCAGACCGGAGCTCACATCCCTGGTGCACATTCTCGTCCACTATTACAGCAATTCCCAGCGTCTTCTCAGACACGCATGGGGTAATGGAGATAGTGCAAGCTTCCAGCCCAAGGAAGTTGCTGGAAGTCCTTGGAAGTCATTTCGAGTAGATCAGACTTCCTCTCTTTATTTTCCCAGAAGAAACTCATGTCTCATTGTACACATGTAAGGAAAGTAGAGTATGAAAGGAAGAAAGAAGGCACTGAAATAAATTACCCCAAAGGGCTTCGGGAATTTAATAAAGCGTGATTTCCATAGCCTTAGGTTCAATTCCTTGTGCCTACACAAGCTAATCCTTTATTTTTGTGCCGAAAGATACTTAGCAGCTTCTGTCTCTGATTCCTCATCACACACACACACACACACACACACACACACACACACACACATTCATCCAACATCCAACAACATTCCTTTTCTCTAAACCTAGGCTGACTCATGAGACAAAAACAATTTTCTATCAGGTCCCTCAGGTAATGGCCAAATTTGGTTTAAGATGGTAACTATATTTCTGACTCACACTTTATTCTTTTTCTCTCCTGAGATAACTCCACTCCTTCTCTCTTTTGTTTTCCCCTCCATGTAAATTCTACAGCATTATGTACAAGGAAAATACTACTAGATATAATATCAGTTACCTGTCATAAAAGAGTCGTTAGCCTTTTGGTTGTGGCTGTTCTCTTATATAACAGGTATTCATTTTTTAATGATTTGATGTGATTTAACTGTACTTTTAAAAACGACCCTAGCTACAATCTCCCTGGATGACATCCGAGGCAGAGTTACATCATTATTGAACTTTAATAACAATTTCCCAGTGTATTATCACATGACTTTAATGGAATCTTAAAAATATATTTTTATTTCTTTTGAAAAAGGACACTAACTTACATTGCTACTAGAATATTTGGGGTCAAAGAATAATAGTAGGATAAGAAAAAAATAATAAAGTAAGAGATTTATTGCTAGACTGCATATTTCTTTTCTCATTTTTTAGCTTTCAATTTGTTGCTTTGGATACTACAAATCATTTAATCAAGAAAATCATGTTTAGGCCTCTGAAATAATGTTGCAAAGAGAGATATAATTTCACAAAATATCTTTCCCTCAGGAAAACCGAAGTGAGAGAAATAAAGTGCTTTTATAATTTACATAGAACAAATTCTACTTTTGTAAACAATGGCCATTTTCTTATGATTTTAATAAAGGCAGCAATACTTTTCTATTCAATAAAATTTAACAAAGTATATGCATATTTTAAAAAATTTAAATTGTAGGTAATATTTTTATTTTTATTTTTTTAATGTTTTTTTTTTTTAATTTATTTTTGAGAGGCAGAGGGTGCAAGTGAGGGAGAGACAGAGAGAGAGGGAGACAGAGGATCCAAACCAGGCTCTGTGCTGAGAGCTCAGAGCCTGACACAGGACTCAAACTCACGAACCGTGAGATCATGACCTGAGCTGAAGTCAGATGTTTAACTGACTGAGCCACCCAGGCACCGATTTAGGTAACATTTTTAAAGGGACATTATCATTTAGAGCTGCACATGTTAATAATCCTCTATAATGCATAAACAGAGATGTTTAAAAACCACTAAAATATGAATCACCAATCACAATGACAGCATATATATGTCTAAAATAAGAAAATAAATGTAATAAATGTTTATAAAATATTGATTTGAAAATTAAATTTGTGGGGACAAATACCGCAGTAGAGCAACACCAGACTTAATTAAAAATCCAAGTTTACTCCTAACCCCATCTGGTTTACTATGTGATCTGAGCAAGTCACATAACTTCTCTAGACATCAGTTCCTTTTTTTTTTTTAATATTTATTTATTTATTCATTTATTTATTTATTTATTTATTTATTTATTTAGAGAGAAAGAGATAGAGAGCAAGTGGAGAAGGGAAAGAGAGGGAGACAGAGAATCCCAAGGAGGCTCCATGCTGCCAGGGCAGATCCCAATATGGGGCTCAAACGCACAAACTGTGAGATTATGACCTGAGCTGAAACCAAGAGTCAGATGCCTAACTGACTGAGCCACCTAGGTGCCCCTCTAGACCTCAGTTTCTTAATTTTGCAAATTGATACAAAATTTCTATATTCCCCTTTTTCCATCTACATTTTGGGAAATTATGCACCCATTTCCATTACTGTAATGTCTATCTTTGAATCGGCTGATATTTAGCTGGAAAACATCAGAATAGCAGTCCTAGTTGTTTGTAGACTTATCTTTTCTCATTGGTCAGTGTCCCTTTATGATTAGCTATTCTCCAGACCATGTCTGTCATTAAATGTTTTGAATTACTGCCTTAAATATTTAGCATGCATCTTTTACCCCACATCCATCTTTAACAATGTATCTAACCCATTTTCAAACATTACCAAGACCATCGAAAAACTTAGTTCAGTCTTCTGTATCTTCCACGCTATTATCATTTGCTTATTTTAACCTGCCATCTTCCAAGAATAGATTTATCTTCTGATAAATTTGCCAATATATATTTTTAAATTAATTTGATTATTGATGCTTTTATTATTTTCATTCCCTCTTCTATGGTTGATTTTCTTCTTACTAAAATGTATTCCTCTAAAGTTCTCTCAGAATACGTCTGGGATATAAATGCCCTATCTTTCTTATCTGAAAAAGTCTTCATGTTGCCATCATCCCTGTATGATAATTTCACCAGGCATAGAAATCCATGCAAAAAATTATTTTCCCTAAACTCTTTAAAGGCACCTGTGTAGCTCAATCAGTTGAGTGTCCAGCTTTGCCTCAGGTCATGATCTCACGACTCGTGAGCTCAAGCCCCATGTTGGGCTCTGTGTGGAAAGCTCAGACCCTGGAGCCTGCTTTGGATTCTGTCTCTGTCTCTCTCTGTCCCTCCCCGACTCATTGTCTCTCTTTCTCTCTCAAATATAAATAAACATTAAAAAAATTTTTTAGGACATTAATCTACTACCTTTTGAGAATAAATGTCAACCATTTGCAAATAATATTTCTTTTCTGTTTGCATTTAAGATTTTCTTTTTATCATTGATGTTATGCAACTTCAGTACTATGTGTCTTCTTGTGGACTTGTTTAGAGTGTTTGAATTCATCATCGTCTCTTTACGTATTTTGGATTTGGGTGTTCAGAACTTATTATTTTGAAGATTTCCCCTCTCCATTTTTTTCCTCAGTATGAAATTCCATGGAGTGTGTAGTGAACCTTTTCTTTTCAACCCATCCTGTTTCTTTAAAGATCTCTCATGTTTTTCATCCATTCATCTATGCCCCATTTGAGATTTTTCCACAAATCAACCTTCCATGTCATTAAGTTTCTCTTCAGCTGTGTCTAGACTCATCCATATAGTTTGATTTTTAATCAACTGTGATGTTAATTTATAAAAATTCTGTTTTTGTGTTTGCTTGTTTTTTTAAATGCACCTGTCTTTTTATACAACCTGATAAAGGTTGTTTAATACTGGAGTTCTAGAATAAGATCACTATTGCCCTACACCTAGACTTCTTCCTCCAGTAGCTGTGTCATTAATAAGACCATAATCTTAATCTCCTATTTCACTCCTTAATTAAGTCCCAGTATGTTTTTTTCTTTTTTTAATAACATGAATTACATTTAGAAAGCATAGAAGGGGGCGCCTGGGTGGCTCAGTCGGTTGGGCGTCTGACTTCGGCTCAGGTCATGATCTCGCGGTCCGTGAGTTCGAGCCCCACGTGGGGCTCTGTGCTGACTGCTCAGAGCCTGGAGCCTGTTTCGGTTTCTGTGTCTCCCTCTCTCTCTGACCCTCCCCCGTTCATGCTCTGTCTCTCTCTGTCTCAAAAATAAATAAACGTTAGAAAAAAAATTTTTTTTTAATAAAAAATAAGAAAGCATAGAAGGAGTGCCTGGGTGGCTTGGTCGGTTAAGTGTCCAACTGCACCTCAGGTCATGATCTCATGGTCCGTGAGTTCGAGCCCCGCGTCGGGCTCTGTGCTGACAGCTCAGAGCCTGGAGCCTGTTTCAGATTCTGTGTCTCCCTCTCTCTCTGCTCCTCCCCTGTTCATGCTCTGTCTCTCTCTGTCTCAAATAAATGTTATTTTTTTTTTTTTTAAAGAAAGCATAGAAGAATATAGGAGTCTTAAACACAAATGTCTGCAGGGACGATGCAAATAATGTAAGTGGAGTTATCCATTGGAAACTACATCAGATGGGGGAAAAAAGGACCAGCATAAAGCAAAAAGCTACTATTCAGCTGCAGCCAAATTTTGCTATGTGGAATGTAGACCTACTGTTGCCAGGTTTTCTTTTTCAAGAAAATTTAAGTATCTTGATTTTTTCTATGAAATCTCCCCAAATCTCAGTGTTGGAACTAATTCATTTTTAGAAAGTTTCTGGTGATGAAAAAAACATGTCTTCTGGCCAGATTTGAAGCACAGATCTGGTAATTAGACATCTTAATATTTTAGCTTTTAGAAAACAACTTACTTAATGTCTCCAAGCATTATTTTTCATATCTGTAAAATGGAGACCATGAACTGTTATGATAACTAAGACAGGAAAGGAAGGTAATGCATGGTAAACAGTACTTAATACATAGTAGTCACTTAATAAAGTTCTAGAGCTGAATAAAGGTCTTTAATATTGTCAATATTAAACTGTATCTCCAGTGTCCAATCTAGAGTGGCACTTATTAATAGTAATTATTAGTGGTACTATTAGTAATTCAACAACTGTTGAATAAATGATTAATGTTATATGTATGTTTTAGTTTACAAATTTGATTTTATTCCATATAGATTTAATATACAGTACTATAGAGCTAGCTGATATTTTTCATGGTTTGTGAAATTACCATAAAACATGAGTAGCTATGAATCAGTTCACTCACCTTGCTAAACTATTCCCTGGAAAAAGTTAGACAAAATTATACATTGCAGAAAGCATTTAGATCTCAGTAGTTTTACTCACTAGTATCCTTTACATGCAAGTATGTGTTAAGTAGCTTAGGTACACAAAGATTCCAGGATATCAATTCTCAAAAGAGAGGATAGAGAGAAACAAAGCTGACATTGTAGACCATTTCCTTGGCTCAAAGGGGCTCGTGGTTTGGTAAAAGACAAAACAGTACACATATAATACAAAGGTAAAAAAGAAAAGTATGTTTAGGGGCAGAAGAGGGTTGGTTAAAGCACAATCATGAATAGACACCTCAAAGTTTCCAATTAATGCACCAGTTTTCTGAAAGGTGCCCTTTTTTTTCAATATATGAAATTTATTGTCAAATTGTTTTCCATACAACACCCAGTGCTCATCCCAAAAGGTGCCCTCCTCAATACCCATCACCCACCCTCCCCTCCCTCTCACCCCCCCTCAACCCTCAGTTTGTTCTGTTTTATTTTTTTTTTTCAATATATGAAATTTATTGTCAAATTGTTTTCCATACAACACCCAGTGCTCATCCCAAAAGGTGCCCTCCTCAATACCCATCACCCACCCTCCCCTCCCTCCCACCCCCCATCAACCCTCAGTTTGTTCTCAGTTTTTAAGAGTCTCTTATGCTTTGGCTCTCTCTCCCACTCTAACCTCTTTTTTTTTCTTTTTTTTTCCTTCCCTTCCCCCATGGGTTTCTGTTAAGTTTCTCAGGATCCACATAAGAGTGAAACCATACGGTATGTGTCTTTCTCTGTATGGCTTATTTCACTTAGCATCACACTCTCCAGTTCCATCCACGTTGCTACAAAGGGCCATATTTCATTCTTTCTCATTGCCACGTAGTACTCCATTGTGTATATAAACCACAATTTCTTTATCCATTCATCAGTTGATGGACATTTAGGCTCTTTCCATAATTTGGCTATTGTTGAGAGTGCTGCTATAAACATTGGGGTACAGGTGCCCCTATGCATCAGTACTCCTGTATCCCTTGGGTAAATTCCTAGCAGTGCTATTGCTAGGTCATAGGGTAGGTCTATTTTTAATTTTTTGAGGAACCTCCACACTGTTTTCCAGAGTGGCTGCATGAAAGGCGCCCTTTTAAATCCTCCTCCACATGCATGTTGTTGGAAACATACACTAACTAAATCTCAAGACTGAGGAACAGGCTGTTAGGGGAGTCTTTTAAATCCTATCTTAGCCACATGGCTGAAGGTCATGTTTCTAAATTCACTTAGGTTTGGAATGCAAGAATATTTGGAGGCTCATTCATTTTCCTAGTTTGGCTCTATTTTGAATTGATATTCATTTGTGTTACAGTAAAAGCAGCACATTTTAGGTTTAGTTCTGGGCTACATAAAATTTTGAAGTTCAATGTCAAGTTCTATCATTTCTTCATGTGGTTTAAGTTGGTATTTGGGTAAATTTAGAAATGAGCACACTGGGATTATCCAGGGCTTTCCCCAGATGGTCCAATCTTCTCAGAACTAGGCCACTTTTCTAGTTTCTTCTGGTCTGTGGCTTTGCTGAATGTTCTGAGAGGAATTTGGGCACTATCAGCATGCTTTCTCTAATAGAAATAAACTAAACTAATAAATTTTATTTTGTGAAGATCCTATTACATTTTCTTAATTTATGAAAATTAGTTTGAGTAGTTTCATTTCTCATTCAAAACTTCGGCCCAAAATATATATACTTGCCAACAATTTCATAATGTAGACTGCTAAATGAAAATAAGAAATAAATACATATTCTCTACCCCATAGCTATTCTCCTATGTGTTGAGCTTCCATCTGTTTGCCTTTTGTTTTTGTTTATGTGAAGCTTTACATTTTGCCATCAATATGTTATGTTGTGTTGTGTTAACTTGTAAGCTGAGACAAAGATAAAAAATTACACACTTTCACTGACATTTTAGTTGACTGACTAGTAAAACCCGATTTGAAAATTCAGTGAGGATATAATAGATTGCATTAAAAGTATTTTCTGAGGACAAACTCCTACATGGAAATAATTGGTAATTTCTTAAAGGACAAGGACCTAAATGATGGATGTCTCTGTCATAAGTAAGAAGTGAGTATATTCATGGTATAAGAAATCTAACTTCCATAGGAGACTTGTTTCCAGCACTGCCTTTCATTCTACTTTCTGTGGAAAATGCCTCAAACTGGCGGTTCTCTAGATATTTGAGCTAGTGGGAGGGTTTTACTTTACTTTACTTCACTTCACTTCACTTCACTTTAAAGTGGGCTATAAGAGGAGGAAATGGTGCAAAGAGCTCATAACACATTAACAATGAAGTTTTACTCATATAATGACAATTACATTCATATATTTTAGAGATTTACAGGAGAGGTAACTAATTCTGATTATAAATATTTTTACACAGTATAGCAGGTAAAAACATGGTTTACTGTGGATGTGTTAGTTGCCATCCTATAGAGACACATGGCCATCTTCTTCAGGCTCTGGATCAGCATAGATTTGTTCCACAGGTAATGACAATTGCTTTGGCTCTAGGTATGGGCCATTTTAATGCCAGATTAAAAAAAAAAAAAAGATCTTTCACCCTATTGTAGCCAAGGAATGGTATTATCAAAATAGTGGCAATGCCTTCAACAAAAGAGTGACACCACTTGATTGCACAGGGCAGTGTAGTAAGGCTTCCCAGATCAGATGGCACCTGTCACCTAATCTAAGTTTTTCTACCTTTTCAACTATAAGGACTCCCTTACCCCTTTTTTATTTTTTGTTTTTTCTATTGTTCTCCATATTTTGAAGATTTTTGAAGGCTTAAATATATTTCGTTTATTAAGTAAAAGTCAATTTATGATTTTATGTTATCTTTGTTAATAAGCATATGAAGAGAGACATATTCTGTGATTCTGATCATTGTACTACACTGAACTATTACAATTCCAGCCAAAGTGTCAATTTTGACTCTCAAACTATCTTTTTTTTCTAATTTTTTTTTAATGTTTATTTGTCTTTGAAAGAGAGAGAGGCAGACTGCAACTGGGGGAGGCACAGAAAGAGAGGGAGAGACAGAATCAGAAGCAGGCTCCAGGCTCTGAGCTGTCAGCACAGAGCCCAGTGTGGGGCCCGAACCCATGAACTGTGAGATCATGACCTGAGCCAAAGTCAGATGCTTAACTGACTGAGCCATCCAGGCACCGCAGTCTCTCAAACCATCTTAAATTTGATATATGTGGAATTTTTATTTGACCTTAAATATATATGCAGGTTTGTATTATATGTTTGCAAAATAGTTTCATAAACCATTTTTGTAGACCCTGTAAGCAATACTGATTCCAAGTTGCTTTAGAACAATTCAGATTCACAGGGTCCCTTAGCACGTGCACAAAGGACACTTCTCTCAAGGGAAGAGAATCCACAAAAGAGAGTAACACTTAAGGAAAAAAATTATATATGGGCTGAAACTGTACATATACAATGTCACAAACAACCAAAAATCTGAGTAATCTAAAAACAGTATCAGTGAACCAAAAATTGGCCATGATAACGTTTTACAACAATCAAACAAAACTATCTAGAAAGGGTTCAGCCTCACAATAATCAGCTAATGCAATCCAAAGCTTCTAACTCACAAACAGGCTTGGATATTATTTTTCACCAAGAAAATAAACACTTGTCTTTGGACTGACTCCCATGTGGCAGAACCAGGGCAAGGCATTTATTGCTATTCTGCAGCTCTTTGAAAAATCAATCTGAAAGAGAGACTCTGCAGAAGACCCATCTTCTTCTTGTTTCTCTGATATGTTGCACTCTTAAAATGAACTAAAGTAAAAGAAGAAAATGAAAGAGGCACACAGAGTAGCAAAGACAAATGATGGAGAAAGCAAAACCAATGCTTCCAAACATCAAATCAGAGTGTTGCTCTTGTCCTGGAATTCCCCTAGAGTTACTTAGGACAAAAATCTGGTCCACTGAGATCAAAGCCAGGAAGAACAAAGAAAGTCAGAGTGATAAACAGCCTACTAGGAAGAAATCCCAAACAAACCCTGACAGTTTGTGGAATGACTGGAATAAAAATCAGCTGTTCAAACTAATCTCTCATTTCGTCCATCAAAATAAAGATGGAACTTTCAGTGTCCCTGACAAAAGCTGGGTATCCTGAGCCCGAGTACTTTTCTAAAGTGAGAGAATTATAACGTTTTAGCTTATTTATACTCAAAGTCAAACCAGGCCTTGCTTGCTTCCCTCTCAAGAAATTATTTTGAAAGAAGTCATATCCACTCTCACTGTAGACCTTCTGAAACTATGAATGGGTTAGAAATTTTTAATAATGTCAAGCACACTAATTGTTGCATAATCCTAAGGCTTTTCTGTAGCATGCCACGTTGGTCACAGATAATATTAATAAAAAGTCTCCTGGATTTGTCCCATTTCCCAATTACCTAAACAAAGATGAAATATAATTTGAAACAGGATCTCAAATATCCTTCCATCTGTGTCAAAAGAAAATGCTTTTATTTTTCTATAGCTGAACCACTCCTTTTAAAAATTCTCCATCCTTCGGGCTAATGAAGATAGGGTTACTCCAACTGGGAAAGCTTAATTCAACTTACTAATTACAACAACCTTTACAGATAATTGTGTTTTTGAGTGGGCAAACGAAGACAATGTGTAGTCATTTGAAGTCCTACTCCCTAGTCTTGCTCCTATCTGAGAAGCCATGTTACTGTACAGGGAAGTGATGGCATGTGGCCTTGTGCTGGGTAGGGAATGAAAAAGGTTTGCTGATGTGCATGGTTCCCTCTGGATTCTTCGAAGTTCACGGCTGCAGCGTGGCTGAACTAGCTGTTCCCTGCACAGGTGACACCTGAAAAGCTACTGCAACCATTAGGCTCTCTCATTGAGATGTGCTGGTACTGTGGTATCAACATTATCCATATGAGTTGACCCCTTTACCCTTAACCAAGATCTGATGGCCCCCAAGCTATATCAACACTGACTTCTCTGCATTGGGGCACTTATGGGTCACTGAGTGCTATGTTCATGCCATGTGGAAGGAGCAACACTGTCCAAAGCTAATAAATCTTGCCTTTTCTTGCCCCCTCAGTGCCGTATTGGAAGTGGCCAGGTTTATGGATTCTCCTGAAAGGTAGCAGCATGCTTGTAAAAGGACACCACTAGCTCCTGTGTCCTAAGGCTTCCTGTAAAAAACCCTCCTAATGATGATTGTGGTAAGGACAAACACTACTTAAAAATGAGAATGCTGTGGGGCACCTGGGTGGCTCAATCGGTTGAGCATCCAACTTCAGCTCAGGTCATGATCTCACAGTTTGTGGGTTCGAGCCCTGCGTTGGAATCTGTGCTGACAGCTCAGAGACTGGACCCTGCTTCAGATTCTGGGTGTCTCTCTGCCCCTCCCTTGCTCATGCTCTGTCTCTCTCTGTCTCAAAAATAAATATAAACACTTATTAAAAAAGAATGAGAATGCTGATTTATCACCAAATTTTCCTCTGTGTGTCTTTACTTTCTCTTGCCCATAATCTCTGGAGACCATTAGGGGCAGATTTCAGTTCTATCATATATTCTTTATCAACCTCATGGTGAAGAGTCCTAGCCAGAAAGAATATAATTTCTATCCTACAGAAAATACTTTATGATCTGGATTCTGAAGGCTTGGTTTGATTTACTAAAGAAATTTACAAAGTTATATCTCTCCTCAAAGGACTATTTTTCTTCATATATTCTCAAATGAAGTGGACAAAAAATTCTGAATAAAGACCTTGTTCCAGAGACTATGTACCATTCCCCTGCAGAGCAAAAACTCAAAGTGCCATTGGGTGGGAAGTCTCAGAGAAAGTAGAGCAATAAGATATAGCAATACATCTGAAAATATTTTTGGAAGTATTATCCACATTATACTTTGGATAAGATTTTTAGATACATAAAAGTGTTACGAGGTTTGATATCATGGCTTTATCTTCTTCATGACACCTTCCAGGCTGAAGAGAATCATAATCACTCATCCTTCATAATGGATGGTAGGCATACAGAATTCTTTTGTAAAGCTGATCTGTGCCTCCAGGTAAGGAACAGTGAAACCCTAATGACTGACAGAGGTCGATTTAAAGCTCAGGAAAACAATTGAATTGCCAGAAAGAATGAACCATGGTTATCTGCACTTTCAAATAAATGATTACGTGAGATGGTCACAAGAGAGGGACCATGGGCAAGGTGCAGCAAGAGTCCTTAGAAAGCACTTGGTGGCCAGTGTTGGCTTCTCTCTATTACCCTGTTCTTTCAAACGCCCAACAAGAAGGTAAGTCATGAAGTTGAATAGTGGCAGGTAGAAAGAAAGAATCATAGCAGATATTTAAGCAGATATTCAGGATCTATAGATACAAAGCTTGAGCTTTGAGGAAAGACGAAAGCAAAGAGGAAGATCTTTCTAGTCCAATGAAGTGTAGCCACCTACCTCCTGCGGAAATCAAGTCACAAAAATTTGAAATTGCAGAGAGATACAGTCCCTGTCTTGGCACAGGGTTGGAGGTGAGGTGGGATTATAAAAATATATTGCAAAGGAATACCCATGGCTTCATGAGCATTCAGAATATCTGACAATGATCTCTTGTGTTTCCTACAGTAGAAACCTTAGTTGCCATTTTCCTAGTATGTTGTTTGGCATTTAATACAAATTACATGATTATCTTTTCTCTCTTCTCAAGTCAAGATACTACATCTGTGATACTAAATTTGTGGTCATAATTTATTTTAAATTTTTTTTTAACATTTATTTATTTTTGAGACAGAGAGAGACAGAGCATGAACAGGGGAGGGGCAGAGAGAGAGGGAGACACAGAATCGGAAGCAGGCTCCAGGCTCTGAGCCATTAGCCCAGAGCCTGACGCGGGGCTCGAACTCACGGACTGCGAGATCGTGACCTGAGCTGAAATCAGACGTTCAAACGACTGAGCCACCCAGGCGCCCCTATTTCACTGTTCTAAGTTGTGTCTGATTCTAATCAGCCCTTAGTCCATAATGGCTGAATTTGGCTTCCTCTGTCCTTTTCAGAGCCCCAGGGACATATAGGTCAGCTGTATGCTTACAGGAAATAGGAAAAGGATGCAAAGGAAGCAAACTTTGTCTAGATGGGGAGAATTAAACCGCATATCTTCAAAACTAGAGTAAACAGAAGTCCAATTGCCCTCCTCCTTGTTTCTATTAACTGTGAACCTAATAATAAGTACACTTCTTTGACAGTTAAGAACATGGTCATTCACAAAGTAAAAGCTTCATGAGCAAACTTGTTCTGGAGCATCTAGGAATAGGCCAATATTAAGTGAATAAAACTATTTCAGGAAACCTATATTCCCCTCCCCTCCCCAAAGTGTAATGATATTAATACATTTTGGATAATCGAATTAGCCAAATATCAGTGTCCTTGAAAAAAGAATATAATCTATGTTGAATACTTGGGCAATTTTTTCCCAGGGCAAATAATTATTGTCAAAAATCATTTAAAAATCTATAAATCACTTTATACATTTATTCAACGAGTACTTGTTGAACAATACTATGTGTCACACATTCTTCTAGGTTTGAGAAATTCAACAACTAACAAAACATACAACTCCATGCCCTATTAACATTGATGGTGTTTCTTCATGATTGCTGCTGGAAGGCTTTCAGAAGAATTTGTACACCACTTCAAGCAGCTGTAGAAAACCTTGTAGCATTTTCTTAACTAATCTCACTTGTGGCTTCCTCTGGTTTTCCTATCTTTATTTTCATTTTTGTTACATTTTTATTACTTATTTTCTATTTATTTTATTTTTTATCCATAAATCACTGAAAATTTCTTTTGAAAAAAAAATGGGAGAAAATTAAATCAAATTTAAAATTCTTTTGACCTAAGGTATTCTTCCTGAGTTGCAGATTCACAGTTTGGATGTCTATTCTTTGGTGCTCCATAAGCATCTGAAGTTATAAACACTAAGTCAAACATCCTTTTCCAAAATCCTATTCACCCATCTCTTATATTCCTTGTAATGTTAAAGCCAACACCCACAAACAAATTGACCAATACAGAAACTTACATATCTTCCTCAAATTCTTCCCTTTCATTATCAAACCTATACTGTGAGTTCTACACTTCATACTTCTTTTAAATCTCTCCCTTTCTAGTTAGTTATTATTGGCACTATCTTATTTGAAGACTCTCAGCCATGGTTATATAGATTCCTGCATTATAATGTGTAGTTCCTTTCATTCTTTAACAAGATAAGTCCTTTAAAACATAAATACAAATTTGATCAAGTCATTTTACTGCTCAATATTTCATTGAACATACCCTGCCCCTCTAACATCAGGCCCCATCTTTCTCTCCAATGAAGTGTGTGCAGAAATGTTTTGAGATGAATGAATTATTTACAGGTGTAAATTTAAAAATATTTTATACTTTTATTATCAACATTTTAATTAAAATCTCACTATAAATTCATTAGAGGAGCATGGGATTCAGAGAAAACATGATGATAGAAAAAAAAATTTTCAGTTGTCAATACATTGAGTCAGGATACCTTCCCTTAAAAAAAATTATTGTAGCTAAATTAGATCAAGTTCCACTGGTGACAGTCAAGTTTAATAAATCACATTTAACCCAGCTCTTACTTTCATATAAAAGCTAAAAATAGAATTATAAAAATCAATATGTTAGGAGAAAAAAGATTAAAATGCAGAAAACAGAATAATAGATACGTAAGATTATGTCAGATGGAAAAAGTAAGAAGAAAATACTTTTAAAAGAAGAGGAAAAAGCCATAAAGGAAGCAATTTAGAATTAAAAGAAATAGACATTATCTTCTGTTCTTTTTTGTTCTTCTTTTACACATCCAACCATAGTTTGGGCATCTCAAAGTTGTTTAACTGAATATAGTTGGAATGCACTCAATTTTGTGTATCATCCCACAAATTTCATACATTTAGTACTTATGAAAATTATAACTTACTGTAATTTTCACATTTAAGCCATATTTGAGAATCATATCTAACACCTACATCTCACAATTCTTGAAAGTGACAGAATTATGTGAATTTCTGATTTTCAAATTAAAATATTTTTGTCATCAGAAATTTGCTGGGTTGTCATTTTCCTCTATATGAGAATTTAATTGAGTTAAATACTGTCTCCCCCAAATTCATGTCTATGCAAAATCTCAGAATTGACCTCATTTGGAAATAAAGTGTTTGCAGATGTAATTAGTTACAATGAGGTCACATTGTATTAAGTTGGCCCCTAAGTCCAATGACCAGTGTCATTATAAGAACAGAGAGATTTTGACAGAGACACAAACATACAGGGATAAAACAATGTGACAACAGAGAGTTTGAAGTGAAGATTCTAAGAAACACCACGAATCACCAGGTACTACCATAAGCTAGAAGATACATCGACAAGATTCTTTCATAGAGGCATCAGAGGGAACATCGCCCTGCCAATCATTTGATTTCAGACTTGTAGCCCACAAAACTGTGAAAAAATAAATTTCTGTTTTTCAGGTTACCCAGCTTGTGACAATTTGTTATGGCCACCCTAGGAAACTGATAAAATAATAAAATTCTTTATATTAAATTATTCTGGGATTGAGTTGTAAAAGAAGTTGTGATGAGTTTGGTTGCAAAAATTAAATACATTTTCAAGAAATATCTACTTAGAGGTATGATTTTAAGGGAGCCTGGGTGGCTCAGTCAGTTGAGCATCCAACTTTGGCTCAGGTCATGATCTCACAGTGAATGAGTTTGAGCCCCACATCAGGCTCTGTGTGGACAAGCTCAGAGCCTGAAGCCTACTTTGGATTCTGTGCCTCCCTTTCTGTCTGCCCTCCCCTGTTCATGCTCTGTCTCTCTCACTCTCGAAAATAAAAACTTACAATTAAAAAAATTTTAGAGGTATGATTATATATAGAAGTGGATCAGCTCCCTTGACTTTATCCTTTTCCTTTCCCTAAAACTGTAAAAAATAATTTTGTTTTAATCAGAAGATGGTTTATAATGCCAATGTAACTAAAACAGGATAACTGGGTAGAATATCTCCATCCCAGGATACCCAATATCCTTACCACTCTTCAATTCCCACCACCCCCCTTCCCTTGCCAAGGAAATGGGTAAAGTCCATATGGGTCATAAACTAGACGGACTCAATCCCTGATCTGAGCCTCCATTAACATCACCAGAGGCTCTTTACCACTGTCTGTGAAAATGGGCTAAACTTCACTCTAGAGAACTTACCTTGGAAATATTTCAAAATAAATAACTTAAAAGGGACTAATTTCTCAAAGGAAGAAGGGACCTTGGAAAACATCTGTTTCATTCCTCTCATTTTAAAGACAAGAAAACTAAGATCAAAAGAGCTCAAGTGGCTTTCCCTGGTTACACAGATAATTCGTGATAGAATCATAGCTTGAGCCCCCATCTCCAAACTTTTCTGAACCCTATTATCCTTCCACTGCAGCTCCTATCTGGTATCTGTGTTTGATCAGATACTCACAAACTCTCCCTCACCATTTCTCATGTTACAAGAAGCAGTCAAATGTGCTTTCTTTGGTTTTGCTTTTGAGAAACCTCTATATTTGGAGTCTTCAAATATTTTTAACATGGCAAAATGTACTAACAGATAAATAATGCACTCAGTGCAACTCTTCTTTTCCTAAGAGAATTAGTGTTTGTGGCAGATGCTACATTGACAGACTTGAAGACTTGTTTTCAAATTATTACCAGAATATTTAAATCATAAAAAAAGTATAGCAAATAATTAAACTTATGTTTACCAGCCTGGAACGTCTTTTCAATATGCCAGTGGATTGAAAGTAAGTTCCACAACAGAGATTGAAGATGGTTACAAACTGTATCTATATCCAACAGAGATGTAATAGTAAAACACACACACATAAAAATGTGATAAACACATGCACACCACAAACACACACAAACACACACATGTATATAAATGACAGAAGCAAAACTGCCTTGAGAAACAGAAATGTTCATTTAGAAATCTACCATAAATTTGAAGTTGTAATCAATGGCCAAGTTCTGGTCGTGCTTGATGCCAAGAAGAAAAGTAATGGCTAAGTGAATACAATTAATCACTGTATTTACATAAGTATCATTTTCCTATGTAAAGAGCTACCCTGGTGAGTGTTATAACACTTGTCAATTAGTTCTAATTAGTGTTTCTGCCTCTAAATGCTTGACTCCACTTTCAATTACAATTGTTTGCTTGTCTATCTTAACAACTACTGTACTAGATACAGTGGCATGAGGTCTGCTAAAATTTTAAGCATCAACTATCCAACCTCATCGCTTCCTCAGGTAAGCGATGCCATGCTGCCCTCTGTGTAGGTATAGCAATTTCTTGGACTTGTTATGGGCACCCAAGGAGGACCCAATTATTGGCTCCACTCATGAAGACAAACTAAACTCCTTCCTCAGATAGCCTCCAGAAACAACTAAAAACTTCATTGCAATGGTTTTGCAACAACTCAGCCCTTGAACTTGGCCATCCCTTAGCGTATCTATAAACAGCTCTGAGAGCAGAGGTATAAGAGATTGACTGAAATGGAAGACATCTGTCAGCAAGTGACTTGAACACATAACATGGAATAAAATTTCTCCTTTGTGAGTATATTTGTAGTAATTGGTAACTATCTAGGGATGTGAATAACTAGGGATGTGTATTTTATATGTTTTTCTATATTTTCCATTCCATCAGAATTCTGGTTTTCTTAGAGGTGGCAACATGTACAGATCTTTAAGAATGTTTTGACAGCATGAATATTTAGGTATTTTCTCTTATGAGATTTCTTTAAAAAGTCAAATTATCCAGACACTTGAGTGGCACATGGGTGGCTCAGTCAGTTAAACATCTGACTCTTGGTTTCAATTCAGGTCATGATCTCACAGCTTATGAGTTTGGCCCAATGTCGGGCTCTGTGCTCACAGTGCAGAAACTGCTTTGGATTCTCTCTCCCTCTCTCTGCCCCTCCCTGGCTGGCTCTCTCTCTCTCTCTCTCTCTCTCTCTCTTTCTCAAAATAAATAAATAATTTTTTTTTTAAGTCAAACTATCCAGAAAATGAACTTTGTCCCTAACTGACAGTAATTTCCTGCTGACTTGCTCTGACTCTCCCATAGAAATTCACCTGTGTCTACAGACTGTGCTCTTTAGTCTTGAGAAGCTGAAGGGAGAGTATGGCAAATAAATGGAGGTGAGCAATGTTCCATTCATTCTTTCAAGGATCTTGGAGGAAAGGTTTGTCAGCCCTGTAGGTGGGCACGGCCTTCTGGGAGACTAGTGATAATGCCTGCTGCATGGCCCACAACAAGGTCTGAGCAGATACCTGCCAAGAGAGACAGTAAGACCAAGCCTTCTGGTGATTCCAAAAGTTTAGCAAATATTTCCTCAGGGAGACAAGAAAGAGAAGCCCATCAATTTTCTATAGCCATGTTTTTAATCCTAAATTAACCATTTTAAACCAAAAAAATATCCATAGGAAGTTCAGAAGACTCCAAACCTTTCTTTGAATATGTTGTGATCATAGATTTCTAGGTTCAAACATGGAAGTTAGGGAATCAGGAACTCAGGAGAACTGGTTCTAAAATGTGATAGCAATGTGATCTTAAGTGGAGATGCCTCATGAGAAGATAACAGGCAGAAATTTTTCAATTATCTCTATTTAGAAAACTTATTTCTCTAATTTCTACCTAGAGCAGTTTGACACACCTACTTCTGAAATGAGAATTTGAGTAGAGTCATAATTCTGATATCTTAAAGTCAAAGTGTAGTGTCAAGTTTGCATTGATCAGGAAACTGAATCAATAAAGAACTAAAGTCTCAAGAAGATGCATTGTATGGAAAGGCTGACTGATTTCATACGTATCAATATATGCCTGAATCTAGTTATGTAATATGTTCTCACCGCTTTAAAAAAAAAAAAAATACAAGACCCTAAGAAATGCCCTTAATATTTTTTTTATTTTTTAAAATGTAATTAATTTGTTGAATAATTATTATTAACTAGAGGTCAAAGAATAGTTGGTGAAAGTGCAATCTTTATTCACATACATAACCCAGAAATCTTAAACATCTATTTGAGAAAATAATAGGTAGAGTTAAGTGATTATGGGACTAGCAGAAGGCATTTTGGGGGACTTTTTTTTAGACTTTCAGCAAACATAACTATTCCTTTTGTCTGTACAGAAGATATATGGTCACATATGATAGCTTTGAGATAATTGCTTTGTTTTCTTTGATGAAGAATTATACCAAATTATGTTTTAGGTTATAAATTACTGTAATAAAATTGTTAAAATGGTATTGTAAATTTATTCACTCTTTTTGGAGCAAAATTTATAATTTCTATTAAATATATTTAATAACTATCATTTATAAAATGCTCATCATATGCTAGGCACTGTCCTAAGCACTTATAGTCATTCTTAAAACAACACCATAAGGTAGGTCAATATATTTCATGAAATCTAGAAAGCCATTAATTATAAAGGGCACCTTGATATTATATATAACTAAGAGTATGAAAAAAACCGACTGAATTACATGTGCAATGCTTTCTTGCCATTCATAACTTTTATTTTTAGTTACTCAAAGAGCTTTTCTACTGTACACTTGAACTTTATCATATGTCATTCCTATGGATACATAACATTGACTATATGAATTAAACCAATTGGTTGAGATTTTCCACAGTTGGGGTCCAATTCTTCCTAAGTACTTTTTTACTCAGAATTAACAATGTCTGTGTTTTTCTGCCAACTATTATCCACTATATCATCAAGATTGTTGGTGATGCAATATCTTTAAACAATTCTCAGGGTGCCTGGGTGACTCATTAGGTTAAGTGTCCAACTCTTGATTTCAGCTCAGGTCATGATCTGAGGCAGAGCTCAACATCAGGCTCTGTACTATCAGCTTAGGATTTTCTCTCTTCCTCTCTCTCTGCCCCTCCCCCACTCATGGTCCTCCCTTCCACCTCTCAAAATAAATAAACATTTAAAGAATTCTCTACTAACATCTCTATGGTTTTCTATCAGGTTTTTGACACCCGTTTGGCAACTTTTGTTATTGGCACTTTTTTATTAAATGAAAGTGTCAACAGAAGGTTGACCAGGGCTCCCTTTTCTCCCTTCAAGGTCCCTAAATGGCTTGTTGAAGGGTTGAAGGGCTGAAGGGTTGAAGGGTTACAAATGTCTGGTCATGGAACCAGTAATAACAAAGTAGGTGCACATACGTCAACAATGACATTGATGTCATGTAGCTATCTAGCTGACAAGGATTGTTAAAATGGCATTAACAGGGAGATGGATTCTGACCTGAGAAATGCTAAATTACTGGAAGAAATGAAATACTAGAAGGCAGAAATCATGAGAGACAGCTTTGCATAGTGCTCTGTAGTCAGACTGCATGAGTGCTGTACTCATACAAGAGGGAGGTATGCAACCTAGCTCTTCTACTTACTAGCTACATGACCTTGGATATACTATTTAACCTTTTTACTCTTTAGTTCTCTCATCCACAAAGTAAATAGAACAATGGTAACCTTGCCTTTCAAGGTTATTTTGAAAATTAAAAGCAGTAGTAAGTGATAACACTTCTGGGTATTTATTCTATAGAAATACTCATAAATGCATAATTATATACAAATCCAAAGATACACATGTGAATGACCCTTGTTTTTAATGTTGGAAATTTAGAAACTCCTAAATTTCTCTCAATATATTAGTTATATAAATTACAGTATATAAAGCAGAAAAATACTACAGTAGTCCCCCATCCCCTATGGTTTCACCTTCTATGGTTTCAGGTAACCATGGTCAACTGTGATCCAGAAACTGATGATCCTCCTTCTGACATATTGTCAGAAGGGAAATAGTAGCCTAGTGCTGGGTCTCAATGCCTACATCATTCATCTCACATCATCTCACAACGTAGGCATTTTATCATCTTATACCAACATGAGAAGAAGGGCAGTATGGTACAGTAAGACATTTTGAAAGAGAGTGAGAGAGAGACCACATGCACATAACTTCTAGGACAGCATGTGGGTACAACTGTTCCATCATATTATTAATTATTGCTTTTAATCTCCTACTGTGCTTAATGTATAAATTCTACTTTATCATCGGTATGTTCATATGGGAAAAAATGTAATATATACAGGGTTTAGTACCATCTGTGGTTTCACGCATCACCTGGAGTGGTGGAACATATCCTCCATGGAAAAGAAGACATTCATGTAAACAACTATTAAAAATAATGAAATAGGGAGGCCTGGGTGGCTCAGTCATTTGAGTGTTGGACTCAATTTTGGTTCAGGTAATGATCCCGGGATTATAGATCGACCCCTGCATCAGGCATGGATCCTGCTCTCTCCCACTTGCACTCTTGCTTTCGTTCTCTTAAGAAAAAAAGAATAAAAGAAATAAGCCTACATGTGCTGACATGGAACAATAACCAGGATATATTAAATGAAAATGCAAGTTTTTAGAGTGGAATAGCTCCATATTTGAAATAAACAAGCAAATGGACAATCACATATATGTATGTTTATGTTCATATGAGTATATATATATGTGTTTGAATATTTTTTAAAATGTCTAAAAGCTTGCTACTCAAATATTAACAGTGGTTGATTCTGAGGGATAGGATTACCTATGCTTTATTTATTTCTCTATTTCTTGAAATTTCACACTGAGTTATAAAACACTGGGGCGCCTGGGTGGCTCAGTTGGTTGGGCGGCCGACTTCGGCTCAGGTCATGATCTCGCGGTCCGTGAGTTCGAGCCCCGCATCGGGCTCTGTGCTGACAGCTCAGAGCCTGGAGCCTGTTTCAGATTCTGTGTCTCCCTCTCTCTGACCCTCCCCTGTTCATGCTCTGTCTCTCTCTGTCTCAAAAACAAATAAACGTTAAAAAAAAATTTAAAAAAAAACATTAATAATCACAAAGAATTAAAATTACTATAGGACAATATAGTTTTATGTTACATATTTAACCTATACATTATATATATAAGAAAAAACTATGTACGCAAATAAGATGCTATAAAAATAAAAGGAATGTAACTGAATCTGAGCAATAACTTCCCTGAACACGTCACCAAAAATAAAATTACCAGAGCACCTGGGTGGCTTAGTTGGTTAAGCGACTGACTCTTGATTTTGGCTCAGGTCATGATCTCAGGATTCTTGGTATCTCGCCCTGCCTTAAGACTCTACGCTGACAGTGCAGAGCCTGATGAGAATTCTCTCTCTCCCTCCTTCTCTGCTCTTCCTCACTCACTTTCTCTCTCTCTTTTCTCAAAATAAATAACTAACCTAAACTAAACTAAACTAACCTAGGTGAATTTTTTTTTCCTGTCAATTGATATTCACCAGATATATGTCAGCACATTCTTTCAACATCCTTTGGCATTCCCTCTTTATTCTGTACATCCTTCTCCCTATTTTATTTTTTTTATTTTAAGTTTTATTTATTTATTATGAGACAGAATGTGAGTGGAGGAGGGGCAGAGAGAGAGAGGGGGAAAGAGAGAATCCTGAGCAGGCTCTGCTCTGTCATCACAGAGACCAACACAGGGCTCAAACCCAAGAAACCGCGAGACCATAACCTGAGCAGAAACCAAGAGTCTGACGCTTAACCGACTGAGCCACCCAGGCACCCCCTTTTCCTTAATTTATATCTAAATGGGGAGTTCTCTATCCCTAGACTCTGCTATCTAGCTATAGCAGACACCCTCATCTCTCCCAGAGAAGCAGTCCAACTAAAAAAATGTGAGCCATTTCTGAATTCATCCTCTATAATGTGAATTCAAAAGCTACCTGAAATCACTTGCACAAATGAGGCTTAGGAAACTGCTCCCTTCTGTCCGGAACCCTGCTTTGCCTGTGTCTTGATCATGCAGAAGACAGAGCCTTATATAAGGATATTTGATATACAAATGTTCTCTTCAGAGTCAATCCACGGACCTTGACATGAAAAACACATTTTGGATTTGTATATGATTTTCAAGCACTTTACTTCCAGGTAAACAAAATTCATTGTATAGAGGAAACAAAAGTAATAGAAGCCAACAGATGAACAGAGATGAGGTGGCATGCTATGCTTAGAAAATATTTATATATAAATGAGAATATATGGTAGCTCAGATTCATTCTTGAAATACTTTGTGTACTGCCACCAAAGGAAAGGAATAAAACAAGAAGCTTACAGGGACCTGCCGTCAGCAGCATTTCTACATCTCCATTTCATTAAGGTATCCTGGCTATCAGCTAAAGAGTTTTCTCTTAGGAAGCCATGCATATTCCTCTTTAATTGATTCTTTTACCTTAAAAGGTAAGCTTCTTAACACAAACATCTTGACATCCTCATTATTAGCATAAAAGTATAAATTGGTACAAGCCTTTGGAGAGGAAACTAAGAAAAACACTCCCATGCAGATTTCTGAATTAGCATCCAAATCACACTCCTAAGAACGAAGAATACTGAATTCTTAACATGGGTCTGGAACTTTACTAAGTGGTTTACAAGGATCAGCCAGTGAGGTGCTGGTAAACCTCCTCTCTAGGAAGGGAAAGGACAACTCGAATTTATAGCAGTTGCCAAATTCCGTGGCATAAATACTGCCCCCATGGCTAATTTTAAACTACCAAGATGTCAATATCCAGCTCTCAGAATTCCTGAATAATTAACAATCGGCCAGCTCCAGCTCATCATTACATTCTATCCTCAAAACAAAACTTGAGATTAGAAATTATTACTCTCTCTTACACATGTTGAAACTGAAACAGAAATTAGTGAAGTAATTCTCCCAAGTTCATATTGTTAGTTCCGGGCCAGGGGTGGTCATTCTTTGCTTTATGCTTTTGCATATGTATTATAATTCTAATCCATTTCAGAGAAAAATGCAAATTAGCAACCAAAGAATAAACTAAATCAGAAAAAAGAAAACTCACAGCCAAACTTTCCTCTGGTGTGCTATTTGCCTAGAAAAACCTGCCACGGTAATGGATTCCAATCGAGTGTATAACTTAGCAGTTAAAGAAAAAAAAAAAAAAAAAAAAAAAAAAAACCTCTAGCCTGAAAACAGAACTGACAAATCTTTAGTACATACTTGACATCCTTGTTTTAAGACTTTTTTTTTTAACTATGTTTAGTAGCTACAAAATAAGAGTCAATCAAGGTCTAAAGTTGCTGGGTTCATAATGTGGTGATATTTGGTGGGAAAAAAGTGAATACCTTCTCCTATGATTATTATTCATCATCTAGTAACAAATATCAGCCTGCAACATTATAAATATTTCTGTAAAAGAGTAAAAAGAATAACTCTTACAGAAGAGTTAGCAAAATAGGCCAGAGAAAAACAGATTCAGAAAAAAATTGTGTATTTTTCCATATTAATTGTAAGCAGTACCCTTTCAAAGAACTCTTGGAAATGAAGCTATTTCAGAAGAGATCTAATGTAGTAGAAAGAAAAAAAAAAAAAAACTGAGCATGTAAATTACTCGGTGCTGAAATGTGAGTTTGAATCCAAGTATTTCTACCTATGCTCTGTGTAAGTTGTTTGGTATTTTTCTAAGCAAAAAAAAATAAAATAATTCTCGTCCAGATTCAAGTGATACGACGATAATAGCAGCTCAGTTTTTTTTTTTATCGTTTTGAATGTGCTAAGTGATTCACATGCACTGTTTCATATAATCCTCTCAACCCAGTGAAGGAGTTCCTACCTAATTTTACTGATGAGCAGCTGTCCTGCTTAGAACATAACTAGTAACTAGCAGAAGAGAGCCCTGGAGCCAGGGCTTCTCACCAACATACCTTCTTCTGCATCATGCTACAGTTTTTTATATACGCCCTGAAAGGAGATGAGTGCTTCTGAAACTGAGATGGTGTCATCCCCTCCAAGAGGTTGTGATTTCTTGAGATCTGGAACTGTGCCATGTTCCTCTCACTAGCCCTGAGTATAGCAACATACCAAATGTGTGAATGAATACAAGAATGAATGACTGTGTTATTTAAAGTGGCTGAGCATCATCAATCCTATACTGTATATTCTACACAAACCCAGAACTCAAATATGTGCATGCTTTGTTACATATTTTGAGAGGGGTACCTGGGTGGCTCAGTCGGTTAATGCTCCGACTTCAGCTCAGGTCATAATCTCACAGTTCATGGGTTCAGGCCCCATATCAGGCTCCACGCTGACAGTGTGGAGCCTGCTTGGGATTCTGTCTCCCTCTCTCTCTGCCCCTGCCCCTCTTTTTCTCAAAATTAATTAATTAATTAATTAATTAAATTTGACAAAAACCTTCAAAAGATTTGGGTTTGAACAGTGATTGATAAGGTAATTAAGAAGATTAAAAATTTAATTTAATATACCAATGTATTTGTAAAAGATTTGTTAGAAATTATTTTTCTGCTGAGTGGAAATTGAAAGATCTCTCTTTGACTACTTTAGAAAACACTTCTTCATGATATCGTCCTTTTCCAAATTTTAAAGTGTAAATAATCTGATTTCTGCTCCTGACTACTTGTATATAGATATGCATACATGTTTACTTTGAAAAGGACTCACAAAGGGACATTTGATAAAAAAAGGAAAGTGTTGATTAGAGATTCCCAAATTACAGTTTATGGTCAAAAATAGCACACCTTAGTGGAATTTTGTTTAGCTTCATTTCCTTGTTTGATTTTTTTTTCACTGTTTTTAGAATTGACATTTATTATTTTGAGCTAATAACACCAACATTGCTAGGATAATCTCTGTTTAGAACAGTTAACATTTCTGCTACATCCCACATATATGAAACCTTATGCTCCAAATCACAAGGGAACGAGTACAATTCATTATCTTATAAAAACAAAAACAAAAGATAACAAACAACACATGTCCTACTATAATGGATTAGAATGGCAAACTTCTTTTTATGGGACAAAAAAAAATCTAATCTCCCTCGTTATAAATCGTTCTAAGCATTTCAAAAAAAAAATCCCCTTTTTTTGTATATTTTATTTTGTGAAAACTTCCTTTCCTTCTACACATTTACTTTCCAGTATAATTTCTGGTTTATTCATTTCCTTACTTTTCATATTCTATCCTTTCATGTACATTCTCTTTTTCTTTCTCTTCATTTTATTGGACTTTGGGCAGGGAGACTCACTTTTCTTTCTTTCTCTGGCTCCTTACACAGTACATGGCCTATCGTGGATAAGCTTAATATTCATTTCTGCTAAATGTTTAGTCATGCCATCTTTTGTTTCACTATGTAACCCTTCACTCTACAATCTGGTATTGACAAAGAAGACAGAAGGTGCCGGGGGTGGGGGGCAGGGTACAGAGAATTTGTGTTCCTTTTTTTCCACCTTTAAGCATTTATCTAGTTTTTCTAGTAGTAACCTGAGCAGTCAGACACAGAACTACCAGTTAGGTCAAATAGAGGCTTTGGAGAGTTTCTCAAGAGGTGTATTTATTGATTTATTTATTTAGCACGCACTGTACGTGCAAGTGGGGGAGGAGGAGAGGGAGAGAGAGAGAATTTTAACCAGGTTTCATGCTGGGCATGGATCCCACCACCAACATGGGGCTCGATCCCACGACCCTGGGATCATGACCTGAGCCAAAATCAAGAGTCAGACACTCAACTGACTCCGCCACCCCAGTGTTCCTGAAGAGGATTTAAAGGAATTTTTACCCTCAGTAATTAGCAAGCATAATTTATTCATGGAGGGGGATACATTAGGATAATCCATAGAGATTCTTGTATTTTGTAGAACTATCAACACATACCACCTACCCCTTCTTCAGTATTTAATCCAGTATGTTCATCCACTACATTGACACAACAGGTTAACAAGAGTTTCTCAGACTTCTTAGATGGACTTTACACATAGACTGTGAATAAAGATCCATGCCACATCTTTCCCGATAAATTAGAACATGAGCACTCTCATAAAACTCTTCCACGGTTGTCACACCTAGCGTATCGGCTTTGATTCAAGAGATCATCAGATTCGAGTACAGTCTAATATATCCATAATCTTGGTACCCCTAGACAAAGAATTTCATGTTTAGCCAGTTCCAACCCAAGAAAAACATAATTACAAATTTTTTTTAACTCAAATTCACTAGATTAAGAATTCTGGACTTTGGTTTCCCCTAGGGGCTCACTCCTCAAAGATCTGAAACAGCTTAGAAAAGACAAAGATTGGAGGGAGTGGGGAGGGAGCATTCTCAGCCAACATGATGTCTTTGTGGAGTCATTTGATTCAGTCAGCACAGTAAATAAAAAGAGTGGAATGGAAAACAATTGAGGCATTTTACCAGCCCCTTAGAGCTTAGCATACAGGGGTAACTGTTCTGGGAAGGAATTCAAAGGAACCTGAAAAGACTACGATGAGATTTCCATCCTTCTTACTCTGTTGGTTAAAATGACCATCCGACAGGCTAAGCTTATTGGGGACTCCAGAGAAAAGAGACATCTCATCTACTCTAAGGGTCTCCGGATTTGAATATGGCCAAAACCCCAGGCATTAAAACTGCAATGTGATAAGAGAATCGCGAAAGAATGATTCCCATTTTAGCAGCTTTATAAAAGAGCATAAAATGTTGTTGTAAGGAAAACATCCTGGCTGGCTGGCTGGCTGGCTGGCTGATTCCTTTCCAAACTCTCCCTGTAAGATACTATTCACCAGACTAGAAAAGATATAAAACTGTGAAATGAGCTTATCAGAGTGAACCAATAAATGACCCAGCAAAGGACCTGGCAGAACATAATGCTGGAAATCAGTTCTACCAAAAAAGGAGATAGTAGAGTAGACTTCATTTGAACACCTCTGATTAGAACTGTAGTATTAACGGAACCACAGGAAGCAATGACACATCAGACTTTGGTACAAGAGAGCAATGGTATATGAATGACAGGGGTTTGCTTGCTCCAATCAGTCTGTGCCTTGATGCAGCCAACACTTACTATGTGCCTTGTATGTGTAACACTGATAGGACACACTTTTCAATTTGCTATGTTCAAGCAAAGCAACTAGCTGTAACATACTCTAAAAGACAGTATTAGTGAGTAATTGAACAAGAAAAAAGCTAATGGCATTTTAGAGTGGGGAGAGATCATTTCCATCAAAAATCTTCAGAGAAGGACTCATGAATGAAGCAGAATCTGAGCTGGTCTTGACACGGGGATAGACACAAAGAATGAGGAAATGCATTAAAGATGGCCCAGATGTGGTAATGACAAAGAGAAAACTGGAAAAGCAGGAACACATAAAGCATACTTACAGTGTGTATGTATGTGTGTGTGAGCATGGTGAGGATGTATACAATGACATATTCATACGTAGACACATATACACACATGTGGAGATGGGTAGATGTAAGTAGATGGACAGGTCTGTCTATCTATCTATCATCTATCTACCTATGCCTTCTCTTTTTGTTTCTATTATATTTCCCTTCTCTTGGCTGCAGCACCACTTGCTGGCTTTGTGACCTTGGATTAGTCATTTACCTTCTCCTGGTTTCCATTCTCTTAAATGCAACATGGAAATCATCATTGTCCTTAACTTATTCACTTGTTACATAAATGAAAATTAATGTTACTAGGCTTGACACAGAGATTAGACCATTGTAAGCACTCAAAACATATTTGCTGATGTTACTATTTTTATTGTCATCTCTGACCTCCCAATGTCATATATCCAGTTAGTGACCCCAAATGTAAATACTAAAAAAAAAAAAAACACGTATCTAGACCAAAATACCTAATTAACATGCCTTGTGAGTTCGACTCCTAGTAACTTATATATCTACATTACAACAATTTGTTTTCTCTAGGTATAAAGTACCATTGTGCCTGCTTACATCCTAGGAAAAAAAAAAATCTATTAACATCCACACACTCTAGAGGGTTAAGGCTAAGTTAAATGATTATTCCTTTCCCCAGCTTCTTGGATTACCAAAAAAGATAGCCATATAAGATTACTTCGCCTTTTCTGACTTTAAAAAGTTGCCTGCTTGCTACCTTTTTTTATCTGAAGCCTGTAGGCAGATTCTAATTTGGCCCTGCAAAAAAATCTGTTTGGCCCTGGGCTGAGGGAAGATGTTAATTTTCATGACTGTTTTAGAACACATCAAAATTCAGTATGCATTTTTTCAGGATTTCAAAGCAATATGCTTAAAACATGCAATTTAGAACTAGAACATATAGAGCATTTAAAAATATTCAGGTTTTACCAAGAATCCATCCGGTCTATTATTGCAATAAGTAGGATACAAAGATATCTTTATCTGGTTGTGAATGAAACTCTATCTACTTAGAAAAAAGTTCGAAATAAAATTTTAGCTCTTTTAATTCTACAGAGGTTTTCTAGCTTTGACAGTAGAAATTTGGTGTAGTTGAAAAGAGATTATAAAATTGAATATTCATTAAGCATTTCTCAAAAATAATTTTAAAAGAAAATGGTTTCTAGTCTTTAATATTTATCTTTACTATATCTTAAGTAACACTCTTAGCTTAGTCAACAAGTGCAACAAAAAATGAGTGAGAATCTGACTTGTTCCACCATGAAGGTCTGTTAAGACAGGCATGTTGAACATTTCCATGAGCTTCGTACATAGCATTTGGGCCCCCTTATGTCAAGCAGTTGTGACTCCTTCCTGAGACCAGGGGGTAAGAACTTCTAAAAACAGTCCAAAAGAAATGAATTTGTACTTCGCCAGCTCATATACACCAGAATGCACTTCTAATCAGCCTTAATAAATTTGTTCCTTTCGCATTTGCATTGTCCTGTCCTTCAAGAATGCCAGAAGTTAAAGGCTGAATGGAAACATGGTTACAGATGTTAAGGTTTTTTAGCTGAACCAAATTAATGTCAATGAAATGCATTCAGTTTCTTTCTGTTTCTCCCACCCAAAGTCTACATATTTCTAGTATCAAAATGAGATCAAGAATGAAATAATGGGGCGCCTGGGTGGCTCAGTCGGTAGAGCATCCGACTTCGGCTCAGGTCATGATCTCGTGGTTTGTGGGTTTGAGCCCCGCATAGGGCTCTGTGCTGACAGCTCAGAGCCTGGAGCCTGCTTCAGATTCTGTGTGTGTCTCTCTCTGCCCCTCCTCCACTCACGCTCTGTCTCTCTCTCCTTCGGAAATAAATAAACATTAAAAAAAAAAAAAAAATGAAATAATGAACAGCCTCATAGACATGTAAAAACTTCAGAGTCCAGTTTCAAAGAATGAAAGTGAGGGAGAAATATTTAATTATAACTTTTAGGGCCACTTTCTTAGGTGAAAACTAGCTGCTAAGGGTTTTGTATTCACTCAAAGATGGGGACTTCGAAATCCACCTTAACGTTGTTTCTGAAATAGATCAACAACTTAGCAGCCTTTCAGAGACAACTAGGTTTTCTATTGTGTATTTTTTGCAAGAAACTCCGTCTTTATTGAAGCACATTGTTACTTCCTGGAAATAGATGGTCTATGATCTCAAAGGTGAACATTACTTGAGAGTCTACTGTATGTCAGTCTCTGTGCTAAGAGCGTCACACATATCATCTCATTTAATCTTACAATGACCTATAAAATGAAACCTCCATTTTACAAAGAAGGAAGCTGAGGCTCAGGGAATAAGCAGTCCAGCAAATCACAGGTAGGCACAAAGCTGAGATCTAAACACAGGCAGTCCAACCCCCTTGAGTCCAACAAGGTAGCTCACTAACTACCTTGCTATGTCTGGTGAAAGTATAAGAAATCCAGATTATAAAATGCACTAAGCATCACAGGGGCTAATACTATATATATATATATATATATATATATATATATATATATATATATATATCACATGGGATTATTGTTTCAAAATTTAAAAAAATAACTAGACAAATGGCAAGAGATCCTTGCATACATGTTCTTACAACGCAGGTCTATCAGATTCTATTTCAGTAAATTCCAACAAAGCTCAGCTGAATTGTTTCACTGAACTTCACTATAACATTTTTACAAACCACAGTTTCTGATCAATGATGCCTTGGCTGTGGAACTGAGCACATGGTAATACTTATCCCTCTATACTTTGAAATCCAGCTCTCTGTTTACCGAGCATAAAGGCAAATGCCAGTTAAACTACTCTTAGTTCCATCTTTCTGATGTTCAAGTGCAGGAACAATTATCTCCATCAATATTTAATGGCCTAATCCTAAACAGACAGTGCCACAGTGTAGGCAATCGTCCTGTTAACATGCTGTTGATTTTCAAGCATAGAGGCAGAAATGGACTATACAGTTACTGAAAATGCACAGCAGTACATTTCCCTAAGGTAAAATTCTCTTCACATTCTCTGGTCTACCTTCATTGATAATAAGGGAATTAGAAACATTTCAGAGTTGTGTTCAGTGGGTTAAGCTTGCTCACTCTTTAAAATTCATGGAGAGAAGGAAGCTTTCCCAGTTTTCCAGTTTTTTGAATAACAAGGTTTGCAACTCCCCTATTCAAACCACGTATCTCATGATCTCGCCGACCTGCAGCTTTATTTTCTTTGGTTTGGGTTTTTTTCTTTTTAATTTAATGTTTTAAATAGCTATTATTACATAACAAGAGTCATTGCCTAGATACTTGAAATTCAGACCACTGGGCTTTAATTAGAAATATTTCTATAAAATGTGGGATATGAATGCCAATATAACACAAATCATAAGAAATGTTAATGCAAATAATTTCTACAGTTTCAACGTGGATAGAGAGTACTTCAGTTGCCTAAGTAATTTCATTGAGAAGATCAAGTGTTGACTGTATTATTAGTTCTCTTTCTCTTCATATGCTTATAAAAAGATTGAATACTGGGGTAGAAGGATGTAGGAGGCAAACTGCCATGTAAAACCATTCTTTGGGAAAAAATGATTTAGAGAAAATGTGGGCAGAGAAATCATGTAAAGATTCAAAGAGCAAGACTAAAAGTAGAAGAAACAAAGGATCTTTATCTGTTTATTAATAGGCTTAAATACATTCCTGGCAGCTGTACTTGAGAATAAAGTCTGTATTATCTTCCCTGTGACTTCAAATTTGACCTTAAAATTTATCTAACCTCCTCTACATCTGATACAATTGGTTTTTAAAACCAACTTCGTTATGATTTTTTTACTGAATAGAAAATTCCAGCAAGTTTCCCTCTCAAAGGTGATGTATTACTTAGAATACTTTCAAAACACTTCCATTATTTCTTCTCCCTTTTTTGTATGTCATGACCATCCTGATTTTCAAGTGATAAATAAATATCAAATATTTTGTCAATATTAAAGAATAAGGCTCAAATACATTTCTCCTAAGCATAAAGTCAAAAGATATCAAATTTGTCAATGTTGTCCAACTGGAGTAAAAGCAAGAAAGTTTCATCAGTTTGGAAATCTGGTGGACTTGGATGAATACGATACTCATGAACACAGATACTCACTTTTTACAGATTTTGAGAGGAAGGGACTTCATGTCTTTATACTGTTCTCTAGTTCTTGTAACAAAAAGTGCAGAACATCCTTGTTAAGACTACTTCGTACTCCTTTGCCAAATACAGTTCTTAAGTACTATGTTTATATAACCATCTGCCATGTTTACATAGCAGAACTCAAAGGCAAAAATCTTTCATTTGTCAGAAGTGTGGCCATGCCCATAAGCCTATCTAGTATATAAATTATTTTGGAGTAAATTAGAATCTTTCTCCATTAATGTTCATTAACTTAAAAGCAGGGTCAGGACTAATGCATAGTGGAGGAGTGGATGGTTTTGTCTTTAAAACCTTGTCTCCTTCCTGTTGCCTGCCATCGAGAATCTAGTGACTGCTAACTTCCGGGTATTTTTCATTCTATACCACACCTAGACAATGTTTCTGCCCACCTCCCTCCCTTCATTCATTCAACAAATATTTACTGAGCACGTACCATGTATCATCAGGCAGTGTTCCAGGTAGGCCGTGGAGCTGTCCATGAACCAAAGAGAGATCTCTGGCCCCGTGCAGTTTACATTCTAAGAAAAGAAATAGAAAATAAATAATAAATATAATAAATGCATGAATTATATAGGATGTTAGCAGATAATAAGCCCGGTAAAGAGGATGAGGATTGTAGAGCTGAGAGAGTATAGAGAGAGGACTGTACTTTAAATAGAGACGCCAAGATGGGCCTCATTGAGAAAGCAACTTCTGCGTAAAGAAGTCAGCCATGTGGAAGTATAAAGGAGAGCTTCAAGGAGGAAAAGGCCAATGCCCAAAGGCTCTAAGTTCAGAGTATGCTTGATATGTTGGAAGAACCACAAGGAAGCCACTGTGACTGAAAGAGACTGAACAAGGAGAGGAATAGGGACAGAAGTGGGGGGGGTGGGGGGAACAGGCTTAAGGGAGGAGCTGGGCATCCTGGTAGGCTGGGGGGAAGCTTTGGCTTTTAATCTGTCTTAAGTCCCCTTCCACAAATTCTGTGCTTTGTTAAGATGCAGAGGTGACTAGATTGGTGATGTATTTATTTACTCGTTCATTTAATTATTTATTTATTCATTCATTCAACAATGAATGAATTTATGGAGGGTATAATATGTAATAGGCCTCATGATAGGCCGCAAGGCTAAAACAGTAGCAAATAGAGACATCATCCCTGTCCTCAGGGGGTTTATGATCTAATGAGAAAGACAGATAGTAATCTGATAATCACAAGAGAAGTTCTGTGAAGACAAATGAAGCCGAGGTGCCCCATGCTACAGGAGTCCGGAATAGGAAAATGTGACTTAGTTATGAAGGTCACGGAAGATTGCCCTGAGAAAAAAGCAATTAAGTGGCAAGTGAAAGATAAATAGGCATTAACTAGGCAGCCTAGAGAAAAGCGCTTAGGGGAATGGCAAGCGGCAGGCAGAAGCAAGATGATGGTGGGAGACTAAAAGAAGGTAGAGCGGTTGGAGTGAGAGAGCTGGAGAAGTAGAGTGGGGTGAGTCTGAAGAGGTGGGTTTGAATGTACTAGGGCTCAAAGACCATAATAAGCAGTTTGTCTTTATCCTAAGCCCCTTGGGACGCCACTAAAAGATTTTAAGTAAGGTGGTGACCTGATTGGATTTAAGTTTTAAAGATCACTAATCCATATTGAATATGTATTAATGAGTTTATGTGTCTATCCTCTAGGTAATTTGTTCGCATTTTAAAAGGAGCCTTGTAAAGGTAATCCTGAACCCAAGCAGATCCTGGTGGGAATTTTAAAGATTGCAGCAAGCTGATGAGAAAAAACAAGTTGGGTAGGGAAATTATTGAGCAGCCCATCAATTAAGTCAGAGAAGGAAGTCAGATTCTATGTATTAAGCCCGTAAAATATGGCTCTCGTTAAACTATTAAGATGTCAGTGAAGAACAAAACATTGGTTTTGTGTGAATACTAAATCACTTTCATTTCTTTGATAAGCATTTTGAGGCCTAGCAATGTTAAATGACTTTCCCAAGGTCACAGAGAAATTTCATAGCAGATCGTCCAATGTAAATTGCTTCAAAACAAAGGAGAATGGGCAAATTAATTTAACACTCAAACTAGAAGGTGTGGACATCTTAATGACTCCTAACTCTTTTGTTTTTACTTCTAAAACATTATGGAATACTTATGTCCATACAGCCTTAAAAATCCTGCTGTTCTCTGGGCACAGTTCATAAATCCCAGTCAAGAGCCTCATCTGCAATATCTTCCTCACGGTTGTGTATTGAGTCTTCTCAAATTAGTCCTCAGAGGGAAGGCTGTTTGGGTAGTACCTTTCCTCCCAATCGTCAGTGTTACCTGTTCCCACTATTACCACTGCCACACGTATTAAATGCAGTCAACAAATATTTATAGAACATCAGCTGTATAACAGACAGCCTGATAAAATACAAACATTTAAAAAATCTCCTATTTTTAAAAAATTCAGTATAGTGAGGGTAATTGGCAAGTAAATGAATAACCACAATTACACAGCAGTTGCTCTTGAAAGTTGGACACAGGATGATGTGGAACAAAACAAATGTCACACCTACCCCACCACAGATGGAGGAGGCTTCACAGAAATGACATAAGTGGCCAGTTTTGAGGGATATGTTAAAATCTACCTCTAGATTGAGCAAAATAAGAAGTGTGTTTGTTGTTTCTTTGTTTATTTGTTTTAGATTACATGGAATTGACAATACCTTAAATTAATATTACTTAGCTGTCTTTTGGTATAATGTTATCAGCCTATACTGAGGGACCCAGTATGAAACATTACAGTGACACTCATCACTGTTCATATAGGACCTCAGCCTGAGATTAACACACGGTCCCTTTGCGAAGGCACATCTGGTACCAACATGAATAGCAACTGAACTTTCTCAGAGCTCCTAGTGGTTTTTTCTCCATTAGGGATCTTGCAAATTGTGTAAGTGAACAAATTTCCTTTTTCCCATTAGAAAACCTGGGGCCAGATTTAAACCTAAATACTTTAGGCTTTATTATTTTTTTTAGTTTATTTATTGATTTCGAGAGAGACAGTGAGCAGGGGAAGGGCAGAGAGAGAAGAAGAGAGAGAGAGAGAGAGAGAGAGAGAGAGAGAGAGAGAGAGAGAATCCCAAGCAGACTCCATACCATCAGCCTAGAGCCTGACATGGGACTCAATCCCACAAACCATAAGATCATGACCTGAGCCACAACCAAGCGTCGGACGCTCAACTGACTGAGCCACCCAGGCCTCCCTATTATTACTTTTATTTATTGCATGATTCTATGTATTTCAACACATGTGTAGACCATCACAATCAGATCCAAAACAGTTTCATCATCCTCAAAATAATCACATCCTTCCTCTACGACAACACTGGCAACCTCTGCTGTTCTTGCTATATTTCTCTTCTCTAAACTGTCATATAAATGGATTCAGATAGTATGTAGGCTTTGAAGACTAGCTTCTTTCACTCAGCATAATATCATTTATGAGACTCATCTTGGTCGCGGTATGTATCAGTAGTGTGTTCCTTTTCATGGTTCAGTACTATTTCACAGCTTGGGGACATCATAGTTTGTATGCTCACCCATTAGAAGGCTTTAGGTTTGTTGTTGTTGTTTTTTGTTTTTTGTTTTTTGTTTTTCCAGTTTGCGACAGTAATGTTCAGAACTGCTATCAACACTCATCTATAGACACTATGTCAATAGAAGGTTTCGTTCCTATAGATAAAAATCAGGAATTATATTGCTAATTCATATGGTAGGTATATGTTTCCCTTTATAAGAAACCACCAAACAGTTTTCCAGAGTGGATGTATCATTTTGCATTCCCGCACGCAACGTGTGACAGTTCCATTTGCTTCAGTCTTGTTAGCATTTGGTATCGTCAATATTTTTATTTAAGCCATTCTAACAGATGTGCGGTATTATTTCACTAAGGTTTTAATTTCCTTAAAAGCTAAGAATATTGTACATCTTTTCACGTATCTATTTTCTTTGGTCACTTTAATTCTATTGAAGTCCACTTTTGCTTTTCCTTCTTTTTTTGTAACCCCCTTTAAATTTATGATATAATCCAGCTTTTTCTCTGTGTTATTGAAGAAACTTAATGCACTACTGGTGTAAGACTGGGCATAAATGCATAAGTTAAATTAAATACAAAATAAGGTCACAAAAATGTAGCATTTCAACACATTCCAATTTAAATTCTTAATTATTTTTGTCTTGTCCTGTATGTGTTTTGTGGTCTAAGAAAGGTATGAAGCATTGTAATTCTTTCCTCTTATTTCTGACTCTGATATTTGCTAAGCCCTGGAATAAAATCCAGGAAAAAAAACCCCAAAAAACAGTAAATCACTGAAGGCAGACAAAATAATGCTTTCAACAAAGAACCCTACGGAATTGTTCTTTTGAAATGTTATTACAATGTCTTTGTATGTATTTGGCTCTGACAAGTGCATTCTGCAATTCCTATTCTCTGCCAGCTCTGGAGAGGGATAGAGCCAAATAACTGTGGGTTTTTTGATCTACTTGTCACCAAAAAGTTTGACAAAAGTCTCTTAAGCATTAGAACTAGAAAAAAAACATTTACAACAGGATTAGGAAAAAAAGCATGAAGTTTAACCAAACCAGTTCTACATTAAACCCATGGTTTAGACCAGGCTCATTAAAAGCACGAATCTTGTTGCAAAGCTGGGATTATTTCAAATGACATGATTCATGTTCTGGACAGCTGCCATAACAGTTTTGGTAAAATATGATAGTTACAACTAACTTTTCATTTGAAATTGTGCATGTAAAATGCACAGCTAAAAGCAAAACTCTACAATACTATATCACATAAACAAAAATGCCCCGTCATTATACCCGTAAGAAGTTAGGGCAAGTGCCTTCAAATGAAATGCTCGCCTGCCAAGTCTATGAATCTAAGCCTCTAAAATCAAGAGGACTTAGTAAAGGCTTCAGAGAGATCTGTGTGTATTTTTTTTAAGCTTCTCCAGGGGATTAGCACTATCTGGTCCTTGTAGAGCCAGTGACTTCTTGACCCTATCTGTCTCCCTCTCTCCAAAATGGTTAAAGGTTTACCTTGAGGCCAGTCTGTACTTTGGCAGAATCTCAAAAGTGAGGAGAAGACGTTGCATCTCCTCCACTTGTTTGCTGAGGTCTGGACTTCTTTAGAAGAGAAGGAAGAGAGTTAGGGACAGTGGAAGGAAATAAGAGAGAAGAGATGGATAGAAGAAAGGAAGAAAGATAGGAAGGAAGGAAGGAAGGAAGGAAGGAAGGAAGGAAGGGGTGAGAAGAGGGTAGAAGGAAGGAAAAAAAATGTTTCTGGAACACAATAAAGCCTCAATAAATATTTGTGAAGTGAATGAATGAATGAATGAATGAATATAAATTTCTTAAAGAAGGTATCACAGAATAACAGATTTAGTTAGTGGATAAATGATAAATACAACATTCTTTCTTGCTAGATAAGGAGTAAACGGTGGCATCAAAGTAAGTACGCAGAAAAAAGACTGCTCCTGAATACAAGGGAAGAGTACTGGAAAAGGACACTAAAGATGTCAAGTAGTTTGGATGATTTTGCCTCGAGCCAGCCCAGTTTGACTTATGTCTATACAAGGATTAATTGTTTGATGTGGTCTAGCATGTTCATAAACACAGGTTTCAAAGGCAGATTTCCTGAGTTGAAATCCTGTCACCAATTACTGACTGTCCTTAATCCTCACCATTTCTGTGCCTCAGATGCCTTATATGGTCAAAGAAGATAATAGTGGTACCTATCTAATAGTGTTGCTATGAGGGTCAAGAGTTAAAATTGGAAGAAACACTCAGTAAGCACAGTGAAGCCTTACTGTGTTGGTTCTTATTACTCAGCAAGAATAGATAAACAGTGTATCAACCCACTGTCCAGGTTACATGCAGAAAGAGCAAGGATAATCTTTGTCATTGCGGGCCTTCAAAATATTGAATTGATATATTAATAAAAATATTTCCATTGTAATTATTTAATTGGTTTTCCAGGAAAATTAGCCTCCTATCCATTTAAGCACCTCTTCCTTGGTTAGACAGTCTCTTCGTGAGAAGTTAAATAGAAGATCCTAGAGCTGCAGGGCTGAGAAATATACAAAGGGTGACATTATTCTTAAGGTATGAAGAGAAGCAATCCTCACAGCCCCTGTTGGTGATCCACAGCTGTTGAAGAAAGCCAACTGTCAAGCATAGGAGTGAGCAACTTGCTGTGTCTCAGGTCTGGAACACAATGGCCAGTTATTTATTGCTGGTAATGCCTCACAGCAGACTAAGAAGACAGCCATTTTCTCTCAGTAAATTGATATTGCTTGCATTCAGGAAAAAACAAATTGCATGTTGTTTGAATTGGAATTTGGCCATAATACCTAAAGTTAATGTTCTTAAGATCACAGAAATTATTGGTGATGATAAGAAAATAAGACCATATTTTTATATTTTAATTTTAATCCAAAGAGAGAAAACCCCAGCAGAGTTGGCAGGAAAAGCAATTGGAAAAGACTCAACTCTTCCAAATATTCGTCAATATAGAAAAGGTTTTGAACACAAGTGATGAGGAAATCCCACAGACTGAGTTGGCATCGTTTAAAAAAATAACACAAAAAGTTGAAGAGGTTTAGTCCCTGCAGACTGAGAGGGACTGAACTTCCCGAAGGGGGTCATACTACAGAGTACAGCAAATTCCTGATTCATTACTTACTGACACGTTTTCAGTACAAGGTTGTTCATTTTTAACAAGATCATCCATGAGTCAATCAACAGTACGTACCAAGGGCAAAAGACAAAACTGCCCATTGATTGCTACAAGAGCTTTTGAAAATACCAATTGATCAATAGTGATCATTGGTACAGTGAACCTTCATTCCTCTAGGGATTTGCTTAACTACAGACTTTCTCTGGAGCCAATCTCATAATGCAGCATCCCTTTGGATCTTCAGTAACCTCATTAATGGCTGCCCTGTGCTCCCTGTCTACTTTTAATTTCTTCTAGTAATAGAAAATACTTCATAATGGAAGATTTAATTAACTGAGTTTCCAAAAAGCTATTTACAGTGAACTGGGAACATTAGCTTTAATTTTTATTGTTCAAGAATGAAGATACCCTTTTTACAACAGATTAAATGCAGCAGGAAAACAACATTTTAACCACACTAAAGTGTGGGAACCCACTGGCAAAAGTCAATTGAGCTGCTGAGAAGACAAAGGCTATGACAGTCTGATCCGAGGGGAGAGGCCCTGTTCAAAGCTTCTTATCCTTTCCTTAAGTTTCCCTGAGTAACTCTTAACAGGCCCCATTCATATCTACAAGTGCTTTAACCTGGGTGAGGATCAGTTTTCTACCACCAGGAGCAAAACATAATAGTAAGGTGTGCACAATGGTGAGTCTCTTCTTTTTCTCTGTCCTCACAAAATAGAATCTTACATCTTTTTCAAAAAATACATAAGAAGCTTTTCTAGGCTTGTTAAAGATGTGTCTTTTACAGCTAGGTCCTCTTTTCAAGAAAAGTCATCCCTGGATAGTGTCAAAGACAAGGAAAGAAAAATCAGTGTGACCTTGATAAAAACAAAGAGGTCCTGAGGTCAATCAGCTGAATAATTGTGCAGAAACTTTTTTTCCACAGCATTTATTAATGTATAACCTTTGAGCTGGTCCTGACATAAGCTTACTACACACATAACTTGGTTGACTGTTAGTTACCAGACCAACTAATAGATAACTCAGTCACCCCACACATAATCCCACACATAAACACATATTTGAGCCAATCATACGACTTGTTTAAAGTGAGTCTTTAAAACCCTCATAGAAATTAGCTACTGAATATTACACACTAGCCACTTTTCAAAGTATCTTTCACAGTTTTACATTTTTCTCTCATTTACCAAACAAAATTAGACCACATTACACACTGATACCTCAGAAATTGCATCTATTAAATCAGAGCCAATTTGAGTTATAGAGGCATATGCACCCAAAAGCACTAAATGCTCTGTGAGAAAGCAGAAAGGCAGCTTAAAGGTTTATAGCACCAAGGAACTCTTCATCTGTGAAAGACCTGAGTTCAGTTCTTTGCTTTCTGCCTGAGTACAACTGACATTCATGGCTATACCATGACTTGCAGCACAAAAACTGGATTGTTGGTTTGCTAAAAAATATGGAAGCTGAACAAATATTGTCACATATTACTAATTCCTGTAAAAGTGGAAATCATGAGTGTTGATCTGTTTCTGACTCCACTACGCACAGACTAGGAACAGAAACTTATCTGTAAGAGCTCTAAATTTATTCTTTAACATAAACAGTATAATTTCCATCTATATTATCCAAAAAAAAAAAAAGACTTGATACAGTTCACAAGAACCAAGCCTCAAAGACAAACACAAATCCCAAAATCTTTTATTTGGAAAGGTTTAAATATTGTAGCTATTATTGTGTTTGGACCTCTGAAGCAACTGATTTAAGAGTTAACTTTTGTAGGAGTTTACTGCTCCCCCAAATAATTCATTACCAATGGTTATTCTGCCTTCGCAATTAATCAGGTTTGAAAGTGCTTCATTTGGTGCATTTGTATTGTTTAAATAAATCTGGAAACACTAACCCTGTCACGTTCAGGGGTCGAGTGTGGGAATGAATCTGTAGACACAGAGGGTAAAATACTTCAAGGCGTATCCCCAAGAGATTTCCCACTGGACACTCAGAATTTATTTTCCAAGAGGAGGGTGTCCCCGTGCAAGTGAGCCCTGGGTGTGTTTTAAGGTCTCCTTAACCTGTCTCGGCAAATTGCATAAATCACAGCTATAAAGTCTTCCTATTCAGCATGTTGGGGCTAGAGAAAGCTGACCAGCTTTTGACCTCTTATTCTGGGCCCCAACTGACCCTAACGTAGAAGTTCAAGCGGTCAATTGCAGGTCACTGAGGGCAGTCCCAGAATCTTTGTAACTCCCCCTGGACTGCAAGGTTAAATTTATGCAGCACGGGTATTTCGCCAGGTTCGGGGGACGGGCTGCTTATGGAGTCCACACCTAGATGACCAAAGGAGAAAGGAAAAAAGAAGAGAGGAAGAAAAAACAAACTTTAAGTTGGTGTCCCCCTAACCAGCCCCACTTCAGTGTATACCACGTCGGTCGTTTATCAGTATAATGGATCTACAGACAGCCCTAAACAATTGTCAAACATTCTTTTAAAAGCCATTAGTTTTTCAACTAATATATATCTGTTTTGTGCATTTGTTGAACCCTTCACTTGTCACTGAGAACGGCCTGTTAAGCTAAGCAGAGGCCTGATCAGTTTTCAGTGAGCGCTGAGCCTCAGGGTTCACCTGGGTCAGCCACAAGATTTATGAGACCCGGTGCCAGTATCTGATTGGGACTGTTAGTGCTAAAGAAAGCTGACACTTCCTCCCTTTCCCTCCTCCTCAAGCTCGACACACAAAGTCCAGTGACTTAACTTGTACATTCCCACTGGCTGCCTAAGAGGCAGCAAAATTGATGACCTGTACAGACACCAAAGTGGACATCAATAAAAAAAGATGGATGTGAACGAGTGGAGTGACATGCCTCATTGCTGAGGGGACTGAGGAGGGGAGAGAAAAGGTTAAAAAAACACTAGAAAGTTATTTATATAAGCTTCAAGGACAAGGATTTTGTCACTACTTGCCTAAGGATTTGCTCTTAAAATATTCTTTCCTCTAACTTCTATCCTTCTCCCGTTGGCGCGCGCGCACACACACACACACACACACACACACACACACACACACACACACAAAGTCTGGGGACATCTGGTAAGTACTAGATGTTTTTATTTGTTGGCTTAAGTTCAGAAATTTTTATGACTCTTTGTTGGTCATGGTCACAAAAGCGTGATACCATGATATGGACTGAAAACTCTTCAAACGTGCAAGAAAAATGTAGGGTAACATTTTAAAAAAGTAGCCATGATTGACTAAACATTGCCACTGTGCTTCTTAATTAAGAACGATAGTCAGGAGCTGAGCAGATTATATTTTCTAGAACCTAGTAGTTGGGAGTGCCCTGAAATAACATGCTCAATTTGCAGCATCTCCCAAGGAATTTCCCCAAACACTAGGAATTGTACTAACAAAGATAGAATCCATAGACTAGTTTACAAATGGGAAATGAATGAAAGTAACGGGATTAGATTTGAGTGTACTGGATGTGTTCTATTTTAAAGTGCTTGTGCCGGGTACCTGGGCGGCTCAGTCACTTGAACATACGACTCTTGATTTTGGCTCAGGTCATGATTTCAAGGTCGGTGGTGAGATGGAGCCCTGGGCATTGGGCTCTGTGTTGGGTGTGGAGTCTGTTTAGGATTCTTTTTCTGCTGCTCTCTCTCTCTCTCTCTCTCTCTCTCTGCCCCTCTGCCCCCACTAAAAAAAAAAAAAAAAAAAAAAAAAAAAAAAAAAGAAATAAAATTTTAAAAAAATAAAGGAAAGTGCTTGTGAGAAAAATTATTTGGTGACTTAGCTAGCACTCCAAATTAGATCCAAGAAAAGACAAGTAAAACGAAGAAAGAATAATTTTCAGTGTTTCTTCTCATTCTTTCTTGATGTGTTTATTTGCCCTCCAGGATATTTTCTGTACGCTTAGGTATTATGTAAATGAGATCTAAATCTAATATGTTATCACGGTGGTTGAGAGTGATTATGTACTCAGCCACAGCAGAAGAAATGGCAGCCTCCCTAGATCACAGTGTTTACATGTTCCATGCTAACTCAGCCTTGATTTTGATGCTTTCTTCAGTAAACATGTTCTGATGGTCTACTATCATACAGCAGAGGAAAACTGCAAAGAATATGAAATTGGCTTTTAATAATTCCTGGTGCTCCAGATGATATTATCTTTTATGTTGAGATTAAACCCCTTATTAGATTCAAAATCAAGAAAGTAAGAATTAATGCTGTCACACTCTCCCTTTTGTGTGCAGAGACTGAGCTTGACATCTTCAGGAAAGGAATTTGAAGTCCTTTCCATTTCAGCAATGCTAAGGTAGGTCAGTTTCACAGTCCACAATCTAACATCTCCTGTGGCTCCTGAGATGGCAATAGAATATGTGTTGTACTACATCACAACAGACCTTGTGACAACGTGGAGAGAGGAAGTCTCTGTCTCTGGTGACTTTGTTTCCTAGCTCAGAACAGCCATCCCACCTAAAATCAAAACCTCTTAATTGAGGGTGTCTGAGAGACCCATACTCTCTTCTGCCCAGTGCCAGACCCTATCTAACTTCCTATGCATTGCCTTATCAAGGATACATACAGCAGCTTTTGAGCATCAAGTTTTACTGCTAAGGAGAGAGTAATATCAGCCAAGTTTGGTTAGTCACCATTCCCGCTCTAAAATAACATGGAGTTTGCCATCCAATAATCGGTCAGAGGAGGCTTTTCCAACCTTGCTACTTTGTCTGATACCAGCTCCATTTTAAAAGTAGGACTAAACCAATCTCTCCAGGTTCTCCACATGAGACTTCACATTTTTGCCCTTAGGATTTTCACAAACTCCTGACATACCACTGGCTTTTCTCCAGGCTCAACAAGCTACCCCTTATTTCTACAAAGAGGGTAAAGTCCCCACAGGGACTTTAATGAGATCAGGAGAAAGGATTTGCATACACAGTCCCAAGCTCAACTTATGACCTAAAATAACTACCAGCAGGAATATGACCTGTACAGACACTGATGACCTGTACTTTATAAAATCCCTGATCCAACAGCACGCTAAGAAGGGTTTTAAGAGTTTGGTTGTGAGCTACTTAGTTTTATTTCCATTAATATCAAATGTATTTTTGTTTGTCATTATCACCATTATAGTAATAGACTGCTTTGGATTCTTTCCCCTTTTGATAATGAAGACATGATAGAGTTGTGAGAATAACCTAGCATAGTGCTTGGTATCAAGTCGTTTTTTAAGACATTTTAATTGACCTATGGTCTTCCTCTGGTCTTCTTTGCAGCTAGGCTGTCATCCTCCTAGAGTATGGACTTCCAAGGGATCTTAGCCAAAACACACAGCTCAACATTTTGACTGCAGTTTGACAAGTTAATAAACAAGTCCTGAGTAAAAACCCTCAGTTTCTCCAGAATATCTAAGAAAGCCTCGAGATATCTATCCTGGATCCCAATGGTTCTTCACTTGCATTTAGATGCAGAGCTATCATTGGAGACTTTGTCAAAAGATGGTTCAGAAATCATGGTTATGCTCTCTGGGCCCATCACTATATATAAAGTCATTCCAAAGGGTAGACTGGGGATCCGAGAATGTCACTTCTGAGGGGCTCAGTGTCATCTATTTGAGAGAGAATTTGAGGTCCTAGAGGATTAAAAATAACTCTGACTCTTCAATGGTTAATTCTGGATCCTCCATCTGTTGGGACACCTCTGATCTTTTCCTCCTGAACTGACAACATGGATTTCCCATTAGCATCAGGCAGCAATATGCACACATTTCTTTCAGCTGCTCAGGAGTGGAGTCCACTGTGCGATTTGCTCTGGGACCCCTTGACTGAAAAAGTGCCCAGAAGACATCTTTCAGACTCTGTGAGCAATGTCAAAGAATCCTTAAATTCTTAATTCAGGGTCAATAGTGTGTGAGAAGACCATGGAGGCTGAAATGACTGGGTTCTGCTACCCAGATGAGCCTACAAGGTTGTGGTATTGTGGTGTCAGGCTCTGAATTCAATCTGATGTCAGGCAGCTCTAGGGGCTGACCTTGGTCTTCTCTGAGCTGGAAATGTATGTCAAGGGAAAGTAACTTCTTCTAGTCTCAAAGGATTCTGGGAAGCAACACTCCAGATTTCCTCCAGCTTGAGGCAAATAATTGGCTCTGCCTCATGTGATCTAGAAAAAACAGTTTAAAGTCCTTTTGGTGTCTTGTTATACAATATAAAACTCGCCTAGAATTTGGAATCCTAATGCTATTCTTAAAATTCATGGATTTACCAAAGAATGCATATACCTGGCATATGTAACAAACAGATTAAAAGCGTCTTTATAGATAAACACTAAGTTTGCCAATTCTCAGATTGTTTTACTAGTAGTTCTCTTCCTGTGAGGGAAAGAATCATAGTAAATGAATCCAATTACTGCCTCTTTATCTTTTGTTGATTTTTAATGTTATTTTTCAGTTTAAAACATCGTGACAATTATGCATGAAAACTTTTAAAAAGGTACTAAAAATGAAATTAGGGAACCAACAAATGCTGATAGTTTAATGCATCACAACTAAGTGAATTTTCTTGAATTCATTAGTCAGTCTAGATGTCTCAATAAGAAAATGAGTTGTAAAGTTACTATTTTAACCTAACTCTCCATTTTATATGTAACTATAAAGCCACCATACTTCATATTTTCCTGTATGAAGGCAGATCATAAAGTACCAATACCAGATATTCTTCCAGATATTCATAAGATCAATGTGTTCTAGACATCTGATTGATTTATCATATGCACTACACCATTCAGAAGGTCTCTCAGAATTAAAACTGCAAAAAATCCATTGTCAAACTGTCTCCTTAAGAAAATACAGTTTTGTCAGTCTTTAGCCATTGACAAACAGCATTGTCAGGACAGATCAGCAGAGAATGCTTTGGAAGCTTTTTATGTATTAAATATTTGTGTACTTTCCAATCAGGCAAATTTATGCTAAACATCCTCTCAATTTCTAGCGATTAGGCATCGCTGGCATGTAAGAACACCTTGCGGGGACCATGGGGCTAGTGCTTAAAAGGAACGAATCCTTTGTCCTGCTCACACAGCAAGGTAGTCTTTTGCCACAATGATCAAAATTTTTATTTCCACTTAAAATACATCTCAACAAAACAAGCATTTGGTTTAAAATTTTCTTCTTAACCTATTTGAACTTTACTGAGTAAAATATTTATTGAACACAATTACTATTTGGTATGGAAAATATTTTCCAAAAGAGACACAATTTAAGATAGCCTCACTCCTTTTCAAATGGAAATAGAATCTTAGTTATTTTAAAAGAGAGAATACTACTATTGTTTATTATTATAATCATTGTTATTATTACCTTTGTAGGAAGGAAGAGGAGAAGGAGGAAGTGGAGGAGGAAGAAAGAAGAGAAAAAGGAGAATTATCACAGGCTTTTCATCAATAGTTCCAGTAAAATGTGCAACTTACTTCTTCCTGGGACGCTTTAACTAGTTCATGGAACTTATCTGAAAATAATCTGGGGCAAATAATACAACCAAAGTGAAAGGATGGCACTTACATGATTAATTTAATTAAATGACCACCTCCATTGGTCCAGTAAGGAGATTCAAATATAATTAGTAGAACGATAGAGTGACTCACTCTGTTCACATAATCCATGCGACCATTTTCATAATCAATGTAGACCATCCTACCTAAATTTAATGTTCTGCCACTCACAACCATTAAGATCTCTGGTAGTTACAACAGCCATCTTTGCCCTGCTGGCATCCAATTAGTACTTTTCCCCCAGACAGCCAACATTCAAAAAGTACAGAAATTTCTCTTTTTAAAAAAATTACTTTGTACTACTTACTCTATCCTGCTGTAATAAAAAAAAAAATTCTATATTGCAAACTGTAGCAATACTTTGTATTGTCTATTCCCAGGATGACTTTTTAAACTATGTTGTGGCTCCCGATTGTGTTGATACTCATTCGACAAACAAAACTTACACCTCCATAAACAGCAAGTCTGCATATTAGATGAGAAAAGAATATGCAGTAAAACAAAACAAAACAAACAGTTTCTAAAAAAAAATAAGAAGAGAAAGAAAAGCCTGCAGCAAAAACTGGAGAATAGGATTCTGCCCCCTATTCCAGAGGGTTGCTCTGTCACCAAGTTGTTTCTCATTTCCATGATTTTTTTTTTTTCCCTATTAAGATCTGCTGGGGAAATAAAAGCAAAGGGTAGAGCAAAATTTGCTGGAGATGACAGATGGCTTTTCTTTAATGACTTATGAAAGTAAAGTGGCATCCCAAGTCTTACTTTATGGAACACAGAAGGAAAACGCTAGGCAATGCTATAGCTATTATGTAGCATATCCATTTTGGTTATTTGTGGATATACTATCATTTTACTATGATGACTATTGACACATTTTTAAGGAGCATGTCTATTAAGTTCTTTTATCCTTTCTAAATTATTATTAAGGATGAATGTCCTTAAAGTGAAGCCTCTGGCCAGTAAAAGGGGAAATCCACAAATAGGTGGACTGATTGGCGTATATAAGGGACTTTTGTTCAGTTAAAGGAATTTTCCGTTAAGAATAAGGAAACTTAAGTTTGCTACTTTATGGGAGGTATTCTATAAAATCTTTCTTATGAAAATTAAACAAAGTATATTTGCCTCAATGAAGTTACAGTTTAAAAAAACTGTTAATATACTTTCATCCATTCTACAGATAAAATTACTTTTTTTGTGTGATGATATACATTCACTGAAAAAAAAATTAACAGTAGAAAGTCCAATATTAACATAAGCAGAATTCTGGTGCATTATCTTCCAATAGAATATATATAAGAAGCTTCCAGATCAGCTTTTTAGTTAGAACAGGTCCAATTATATTTTCTTATCCTATTGAACCTCTGAACATTTTTACATCACTTGAAAGGATTAGTGTTACATTTTAAATTGATCCAACTCTATATAGTCTGTTTTGTCTGAGACAAAGACCAGAAGACTCTCCTTTCCTGTGTCTTTAAACCAGTACATAACTTCTGTTTAAGGGCCTAGTGACAACTGTAATGGATAATTTACAACCTACAGGGCTTCTGGATTAAATAACAGAGGCTCTGTAAACCAACAGGCTTCAGACTTCTGGTGAAAGCACCAGTAATTTGTTTATTGCCCTTTCTCAGTTCCTCAATTACAATTGATCTCTGCTAAACAGTGGAGTGTTACTAATTGTTGGGAAAGGGGGAAAATAACTTAATCTTTATAGGCATCTTCTTGCCTAGTATTTGTCCTTATAATTCCATGCCATAATCTCACCTAAGCACAGATAAGTGGAATCCATACACCTAACTGAAACAAGTACTTTCGAATTTAATTTATAAACAACCAAAGTTGAAGGAGCTATGTTTGGAAAAGAGAGAGTGACTGATTGTATCTGATATTGAGCCAATGACAGACAAACAAGAGTACTTGATTAGAGGTCTTGTCCTGCCAGATCACGTATCTGAATTCTACTGATAGGAGTTTAATCAGGACTTAATCTCCTTATCATGTCTAGGTGTTGACCAACTCTAAGTACTTAACATAATACAGAACCCCTGCAGGCATTTCCACTTCAAAGCCTAAAGTACATGTTTAGGTATCGCCTATCTTATTTTTTTTTCCATTAATAGTGTTGAAAAGAAACACTTGTCATCATCAGCTAAGCAAGTCCTAATTTAATCTGTTTAACTTCTGAATTGTTTGTTTTAAGAAGGTTTGACTTATTTATACTAAACCTTCATTTTCTTGACCCACCATGTTAGAAATTGAAAATATACTTTACACATGCAAGAGTGGTTGTGTGTAAAGCATGTCCTCATCTCTCTGTTTAACTTTTGAATTGTTTGAGGAAGTTTTGACTTATTTATTCTAAATCTTTATTTTTTTGACCGAACATTTTCAAAATTAAATATATATACACACATACATATGTTTGCATAGTATGTGCTTTAAATTCTAGTTTTCTCGCTCTAATACACTTTATCATTTGGATGTCCAACTGAACAAGTAGTACATTAAAACACAAAGCAAAATCATCCTTCAAATCTTTTCAACATTAGACGTTACAGGTAAAGTTCAACGACAACTTTCGCATTTTGCTCTCTGACTTAGAAAATGTTCATTCCACTTTTCCATACTAAAGTTCTCCCTTTAATCTTACAGCAGTCTAATGAGAGAGAGAGAAGGAATGTTTACTGTTCTCTTGTTATAAGTTAAAACTGTTTATTTCGCTCTAATGCATCCTTCTGAGGATTATCTACCCATATTTTTTATTGCCAAAATGTAAATACTTGTATGTGAATTGTTTTCATGTCTCCACAACAGACATAAATTACTTTTTAAAAAAATTAAAATTAATGAAATTGACAATAAAAATAAAACTACACAAGCTAGATATTATATTTCTAGAAATGAGCATTTATATATTTGGTATTTTAATATACTGATTAGTATTTTAATTATTTTAAGTGTTCAATAGTCTACTTAATTTTTATGGCAGCATATATCAAAATAACGCATAATACCTCTATTTTGTCTAATGTACTCCAACTGGAAGACATTAGTCTGAGACAAAAGATATCTTACTATTTGGAAAGATCAGCAAACTGAAAGGTTCAACTCAATTTAAGTTAATCCTTTATAAAAGAAATTATTTAGAACCAAATAGAGTTCCTCAATCATTTTATTATTTCTTCAGTTAGTTGGCTATTTACTTTTTGTTCAACTCAAAACACTATACTTTGGTAGTTTTATTTTTATTTGGTCTTCTCTGAAATAAGTTTATTCATTTGTAGTTTTCAATAGAACTGCAAGGCCAAATCAAATACTAAATATCCAACTATACCCGTTGCAATCAATCAGGAGGTTGGTTGATTTTAGAGGATATTCCCATTTGAAACAGAGGATTGAGACCAACTATATAGATAGAAAATAAAGAAAACAAAAGCACTTAAATGTTGTTTCAATTTTCATGGGAGGATTTCAGCAATCTCATTTTTTGAAAATTTCTACAAATATCCATACACATTATAGTATCTCACTAAACTCAGAAAGAAGGTGATCTATATATAATAAATGCCCCTGTACTGTCATATAGATAAAATCATAAAAGATAAGTTACATCGCAAATAAAGCTAAACTTTTTTAAAAGATACATATTAAAGACATTTTAGAAGTATAGTTTAATGATGTATTTTAAATAAATATGTAACAAAACTTGATTTATGCAAATAATGTTCTAATCTTGGAATTGCTTTTAGATAGGATTCACTAAATATAAGTTCGGAAAGATTATGCATCTCAAAAAAATGGGTAATATTGAGCTAAATAACAATGTTGGCTAAGCAGCACTGAGAATAAGCAGGGAAAAATAAAATAAAAGTCTATTATTTTTTGACTATGAATGCTTTCTAAAGTAACTCAGATGCTTCCATTTTATTTGAATATTGCTTTTTGTTTCCTCTATTAAGTAGTGCTTAAAAACCACAACTTCAGTCAATCAGTAAACAGGATCATTACTTCTAAGTGTTTCAGATTCTAAATCAAGGGTTTCATTTAATTTTCCTAGCAGAATAATGCATATAGATGAGGATGTCAAATTGCAAATAACCTGTATTAGAATAGCGTTTACAGTGCTTATGGTAAGTAATCAACATTATTGACTTAGCTCAGGGATTTAAAATACAGAAAAACACTAACAGAATAAATTGATTGGAAGAATAGAGAAGTACATCACTGTGTTAAAGATTTGAAATGAAAGTGAAACGCATTATATGATTTTGTAGTTTAAAAGTACATGTGCATATACAGATATGCGCGTAGATGGATAATGTGGGCATTATTGATTTAAACTCTCTATTGGGATTAAAGGGAGAATGCCTAGTTTCATTTCAATGGTAATGTTGGCATTCATTATCAATATGATAAAATACAAATTGGTGGCTCTGTAATACAGATTTAATGCCCCTGCTGAACTTTTTTCCATTAGCAGCTAATGGCTATTCCTGTTTACCTTCTATGACTCCAAATGCTCATTCCATCTTCTTTTCTGTGATCTTAATGGTTATACAGGAAATGATTTTGCTAAAAATGAAAATATCCTATTTTATTTTAAAAATGATAGAACTCGCATCTGTAAACATGACTTTAATCTATGCCTTCCATGATGTGTCAGCGTTCTCAAAAAGAATCTTGTTCTGAGTTTGTAAAATAGAAATGAAACATCTCATAACTTGAAATAGTAAGAAAAAGACTTGTTACAATTATTAAAGTGAAACATTTTGCTCTCAGAATAGCTTATATTTTTTAACATATACACATAAAGTGAGCGTTTCCTTTCCATTATTAAAAATCTTTTTATCATGATAAACAAATCTATTCATTGAATTGCTTTTCCCTATTCTATATAGCAACAGTTTATTTTTAGGATGGCTTTCAACTACTAAGTTGGATTTATTTTAAAGAACGAAGAGTACCAAAACTCTTATTAATTTATTTTAATTAAGCCCATTACAATAATCCCTGGGGAGAAAACAATTAAACATGGAATAAGGAACAATAAAAATCAAGTTCATTTCCTCTTTGCAGTTGAGTTCCCTTAGTCATCTCTTTTTCTCAAAATAAAGCCTTTAAGTTGGGTAGACTTTTCAATGAAATAGCAGAATTTTAAATGAAGTTTTAATACTAATACTTAATATTATTGCACATCGACTGTATAACAGACACTATGCTAAGTACTTAATGTACTCACATAATTATCTCACACTTATGATATAAAGAAATAACCCAATTTAAAAATGGACCGAGGATCTGGAAAGATATTTATTGAAGGACAGACGAATGGCCAACCAGCACACAAAAGGTTCTCACGATTATTAGCTATCAGGGAAATGCAAATTAAAACCATAATGAGATGCCACTTCACACTGCTATGATGGCTATAATCAAAAAGACAGGTAATAGCAAGTGTCGGTGAGGATGTGGAGAAATTAAAACCCACGTACACCCATGGCAGGAATGTAAAATGGTGCAGTGTCTTTGGAAAACCGTTTGGCATTGCTTTCAACGTTTAAACATAGAGCTATCATATGATCCAGCAAAAACATAGAGCTATCATATGATCCAGCAATTCCACTCTTAGGTATAGAGTCAAGAGACATGAGAACACATGTTTCAATAAAAACTTATAGAGATGTTTATAAATAGGTAAGAGGTAGAAATAACCTAATGTCTATCAACTGATGCATGAGTAAAGAAAATATAGTATATCCACCAGTGAAATACTACTTGACAATAGAAAGGACTTAACTGCTGACAAATGCTACGGCATTTGTACATATTACGCTACGTAAAAGAAACTACACAACAGATGCACATGGCATGATTTTACTTATATGAAATGCCCAGAATCAGCAAGTATATTATTTAAGTTTATTTATTTATTTTGAGGGGGGAGGGGCAGAGAGTGAAACAGAGAGAGAGAATCCCAAGCAAGCTCAGAGCAGATCCTGACCCTGGGCTCAAACTCATGAACCGTGAGATCATGACCTGCAATCAAGAGTCAGATGCTTGGGGCGCCTGGGTGGCTTGGTCGGTTAAGCGTCCGACTTCAGCTCAGGTCATGATCTCACGGTCGGTGAGTTCGAGCCCCGCATCGGGCTCTGTGCTGACAGCTCGGAGCCTGGAGCCTGCTTCAGATTCTGTGTCTCCCTCTCTCTCTACCCCTCCCCCACTCATGCTCTGTCTCTCTCTGTCTCAAAAATAAATAAACGTTAAAAAAAAATTAAAAAAAAAAAAAAGAGTCAGATACTTAACCAAATGAGCCACCCAGGTGCCCCCAGAATCAGCAAATCTATTAAAACAGTAGGGTAGTAGCTGCCCATGACTGATGAGGTTGGAAAAATAGACAGTGACTGCTAATGGGTATGAGATTTCTTTTGGGGGGAAATGAAAAGTTTCTAAAACTGGTTGTGGTAAACATTGCAAAACTCTGAATATATTTAAAAACCAGTGACTTGTACACTTCAAATGGGCAAACTGTATGGTACGTGAATTATATCTCAATAAAGCCTATTTATATTTTTTCATATATTTGTACATCTGTAATTTCTTTCAAAGACAGCAAGGACCATGTAGAGAGGTTAAACAACTTGCCCGAAGTGACAGTGAAGGGTATCCTGAACTGAATCCATAGAATGTGGCTCCAAAGTCCATACATTTCCTTAAGCTTACTGACTCTGCTGATGGTAGTTTTGTTCCCCATGTGACGATTGATTTTATTTAATCAAATATTTTGTTTAAAAAGCCACTCCCTAATATAGCTCCAAATGAACTAAACACTGGAGGGCAGTTTTTTCTACAATAAAAAATATGACATATGATAAACAACAATGCTGACTCAGACATTTCAAGGTAATAATATGACTTATTCCGAATGTCCACATTCTTAATAAATGAGGAAAGCCTGCAACGAATGGAGCATATTCAATTGCCAACAACAACCCATTCTCCACAGATACTTAGAGTTCATATTTTTATTACTCTAACCCCGAAGTGCAGTGATCTAATCATATTCCTCAGCCCAGAAAAAAAAGGCCAAATGTCAGAACATATCTGTTATGTTATTGTAGTTAATTTCTCTTTTCACCTAAGGATTTTGTTAAAGGGCTTGTGGAAATGCAGAATGGATTCACAGTACTCTCCAGCTAAGGAAACTAAAAGACCTTCCAGCAAAACTGTACAACGGGAGAAAAATGTCACTCAAAGAAGTTAAATTATTTATAAAGTCACTAGATTCTATAGCAGCTAAAACTAAAGTCATCATAATCAACATCTTCACGACAATAACAATAGATATAATTGGCACTTAGTGAAAATATCTTCTGGGTCAGGCAGTGTACTAAACATGTCTTATCTCATTTAATGTTTAGAGCAGACTGTGTAGTAAGTACTGTCACTATTTCTATTGTACAAGTAGGAAAACTGAGGCTTCATTAAAAAAAGTTAAATAACCTGCCAAATCTTAGAGCTGTGAGTGGTGAGCTTGTGAATAGTATCTCAGCTCTTCTGATCTGTAGCGAAACACTATACTATACCTTAATTACAATCAATTCAGCAATCTCTTTTTTATTAAAAATAAATATTAAGGGTGTACCTGGGTGGCTCAGTAGGTTAAGTGTCTGATTATGGCTCAGGTCATGATCTTGCAGTTTGTGAGTTTGAGCCCCACATCAGGATTTTCACTGGCAATGTAGAGCCTGCTTGGGATTCTCTCTCTTTCCCTCTCTCTCTCTCTCTCTCTCTTTCTCTCTCTGCCCCTCCCCCACTCATGTGCATACATTCTCTCTCTCTCTCAAAATAAATAAACTTTAAAATATTAAGATAAAAATAAATAAATATCAGGAAAGCTAGCACATTATCAGAAACACTAAAATAGAAATTATACAATAAAAGTGAATCATAAAATAATTATTTGTTCATATTATATTAATTATATTCATTTACTATTACATTTATTACACTTATATTTTATGAGATAAAAATATAATACAAGTGAAGCATAAAATGAAATTTATCATCATAAAAAGAATTAATTAGCCAGAATCCAGACTCCAAGAGATAGTGCGACAGATTGTAACCTTCATCCCTAAACAATATATAATGGCAATAAACTGTTTTCTCATCCTGCTGCATAAATCAGGCAGATTTATACCGTAGAAATACACTTGCAGTAAATAACACACAGTTAATTTAATACCTTTTTCGAAGTTATTGGTGTGCCTTTTAACAAAGACTGTGCCTCCAAAAATGATGACATCAAATTACTTTGAAAACCCAAAGATAAATTAATCACCATATACAACGTCGAGATTGCTGCCGCAGGAGACACAAGAATACTGATGTCTTTTTAGCTGTGTGCAGCTAACCTAGAAGGAGCCCAGCCCAGTCACCCAACATTCCGCTCTGCCTGGAATGACCTCTCTCCTCTCCTCCCCACACTCCTACAAATGTCCAGTCCTTTCCCCTTGAGATTCTCCTCCACCTCTGTGCCCCTGGAGACAATTATGGACTAGAGTTGGCCTGTCTGAATTTCAAAGATAATTAGTTAGAATCAACATCACTCAGGCTTATAACTTACATACTAATCATATGTAACTCATCATGTATTTTATTGACTTGAGGTTGTCTTTACGTGTTTATTTTTCCCTCTGCCCCGATGATCATAAACTCCCTATGAAGAAAGACTAACCTATTGATTTGTCATCTAAATTTCACCTAAGAAAACAACATGCACATGTTAGGATGCTTACAGACTTTAATGTACATGACAGGGCACAGAGGCAAAATAAAATCATGTTTTCATTTTTTTAATTTCACATCTATCGGCCAGATCCTTCATAGAGCATGCCCCCTGGGGCTCTGCCAATTCCAGATCTGTCATCAGGATGCAGACTGTTCTGCTTTAAGAATTGATCATAGCCATTTTGGATAGAAAATCCTGTCTCAAGACACAGGACCATATTACATAATAATGATAATAATAGTAGTAGTAGTAATAAATTAATATATATTAATACATATTAATATATATATAATGGCATTTGTATCATTATTTTTCCCTTTGAGAAATGCGACCTATTCACATACATTCAGATTGATAAGATTTTTATGTTTATTAACCATGATTCAAAGTCCTGGTTTGGGGACAAGCAGCCCTCCCTTTAAAGAAATAAGATATTGGGGCTGTAATAGCCTTTATTTTTTTATGAGACTTTTTAAGCTTTTTGACAGAAATATGATGTTCCCAACTGGCTAACTGTGAAACAGTGAAGCGACTTCAAGACCCGCGGACTCTCTACCACACACATGTAAGTATAGGCAGTCATCTAATCTTCCCAGTTCATATATTTATAAGAAAAAAAAAAATGTCGTTTGCCCATTTGATCTTCCTTCACTTAATCCCAAAGAGTATTAGGATTTCCATTCATTTCTGTTGGGACTGAAAAACTTAATTCTTCTGCTGCAGGCTAGACCGGCGATATGCTCCACAAAGCAGCAACACAGACCCTATTTCTCGTCGCAGGTTATTGCTGCTGCTGCAGATGTTCAGAAGAGCTACACCTTGGGTGTCTCACATCGTGGTTATAGGCATTTATTTGGGATCATTACCCCAGCAGCTAGAGGATCCCTGTCTACACATCCTGCAGGCTCCCCCAGTAGACACAATTTTGTACGACCACTGGTGTGAGCCCCCTATTAACGATGATGGCTCCATCCACTGTAGTGGTAGGTGGGGCTCTTCCTATAAGTACTGCTCAGACCCAGCCAGGCAGCTAGTATCATACTCAAATGCATTTTCTGTTCTCTTACCTGTGATTCGTCTTTATATGTTTTGCTTGACATCCTTAAATATCGTTAATTCCTAATCTGAAAAGTTTATGTACTATACAGAATTTGATTATACTAGAATAGAGCTAATTGTGAAAGAAAGAAAGAAAGAAAGAAAGAAAGAAAGAAAGAAAGAAAGAAAGAAAGAGGGAGGGAGGGAGGGAGGGAGGGAGGGAGGGAGGGAGGGAGGAAGGAAGGAAGGAAGGAAGGAAAGTACGTCTTAAAAAGCTCAAAACTCTTCTGATTTCAGTTAGATTTAGACTGGGAAGAATTCTGTGCACATTCCTAAGACCAAATTTAGAGGAAAAGAAGAGAAGTATTAAGTGGATTTTCCCCTCCAGGAAGTTTTGATGTTATTTTATTGAAATAATACAGTGTAAAATGTGACATGCATTATAGTTTCATCATTTGACTCTAAATATCGGTCTGCATTTGAAATGCATTTTATCAGCACTACAGGTTCACAATCTTTCATCCACAATTCTAAAACCCAAACAGATCCCAAAACCAAATATTTTCATAAGATAATTCCAAAATTCATGTGGTGGCAAAATCTGATTCAAATTATATGAGGTTATTTGTCCATTTAGTGTGAATGATCATACATTTTATTTTAGAAATATTTATAAGTTTGATTCCTGGATGTTGCCCCAACCCCAGGGACGATGCACATAATACATGGTATTAGTGCTATCTAAATGCTAAAAATTCTAAATCATAATAACACATCTGGCCTCGAAGATTTCATATAAGGGATCATGGATTGATAACTACATAGCTAAATACTAGTACTAACTTAGAAGATACGCCCAGTGTGTGTGTGTGTGTGTGTGTGTGTGTGTGTGTGTGTGTGTGTGTAAACACACATATATACACTCATGAACCTAACAAATGAAATAACAAGACAAAAACTCGGAAGAAAAATTAAGACTATGTTAAACTTCAATCTGGACTCATCATTGTATTGTGTAGAAGAAAACTGGAAACATAATAAATGAACAAAAGCAGGGTATGAGCTAAATATACGCAGGCATGTCTGTACAAGATATCCAGGTAGCCATAAAAATGACACTACTGAAGAGTATTTGGTGACATAGAAAATGTTCACAGTCTATTATTAAGGGAAAAGCAGGTCATCAACAGTTCAAATAAAATGCAACATTTCTAAAACTATATACGTACATACACAGAAATTAACATGAGCAAATATGTAATAATAGACTAATGGTTATTTCTGGAGGATGATTTTTTTTTCCTATCATTTGTTTTTTCTTTAGTTTCTTTTTCTACGATATTGCTCCTGTGTTTTTTTAAGCTTTTGTTTTGATTGTAAGAAACACCAAATGAACATTAAAAAAAAAAAAAAAGATACCTAGACAAATGCTAAAAAAAAAAAAACAAAAAAACAGAGGTAACTGGGCCTCAGATGCAGAATAACGACTTGTCCCTCCCTGGCTGCATAAGAGCGGAAGAGCGGTGTTTGTTTGTTTGCTCCGGTGGGTAAGACTTCATTTCATGCAAAGAGAATTGCACAGAAAAACACAGAGAAACTTTAGCATTTACGGGCTGTGCTTTGTGTGCAAAGATGATGTTATTGACTCCCTGACACTGAGGAAACTTCAGTGTTTCTTCACGGCTGCAATTACCTAATTTGGGAAATGAACCAGACACCGTAGCTTCGTCGAGATGATAGCTGTAGACATAAAGTGCTGTGACTGCCATTTTTTTTCAGCTTCTTTTTTTTTCCACACAGCAAAGCAATAATGTACAGTCCTAAACTCCCATTCTCCTCAAATTGTATGTGTTCGTTAAATAAACAGTATTTCAAATTAGGAACGTAAATCTCACTCTCACTTAGCACACTGCATGTGGTGTCACCTTCACTGTTATAATACGATCTTCTGATAAGCATGTAAAATACCATTGAAAGCCTCTACAAAACAGGATACATTTTCACAGTGAAAAAAAGCCATCAAACTAGAATTTTTGTGAACTTATATCCTTGAACTTTGAAGGCCAATCTAAACATCGATCTGAACTGCCCACATCAATCTCCAGGTCTTCAGGCCACATAACCCCACATGTAGAGTATTTCCTTCTACTCTGGGGGCTTTCAGTCAAGGTTTCAAAGTATTTTGTTTATGTGTCAGTAAATATCTATTAAATCTCTTTAACACACATACTCTCTCCATTTTTTTTAAGTCCAAAGCACAGATCTTGTCCTGTCCTTAGAGAACTTATATATTACTGGGGAAGAACAAATATTCTTTACAGGAAGTTAAATCATAATACAAAAATTCAAAGTAATGTGAGTCAAGAGAAGTCACAAGGCTGCACATGATTAAATGCCAGATATTTGCAAGTACTTTTAAGTCAGAGTATTGCTGATTCCTGGGGTTTGAAATGCATAATGCAAGAGCATAAAGGAGGGATGAGAAGGGGCAGGGTTTTAAATATGCCTTGAAGAAGTTGCAGGATATGAGCAGAGAGGAGGATGCACATACCAAATGGGGAAAACAGTAGAAGTCAAGATTCTGAGAGTTAAGAACAGGGATACTATAATAGCCAGGATTCCTTAGGGGTAGCTACTATGTTCCTGGCACTGTCATCTCATTTAATTCTCACAGAAACTCTGACATCGGTACCCCCATGAGCCCATCCATAACCACCCTATCTAAAATGGCCTTCCTACCACTCATATCTAAAGTCTCCCTCTGTCATATGGGTCGGATTCATTCTGTTCATGACATTTTCATTATGGAAACATATCTCACTTAGTAACTTGTTTACTTCTTTAATGCAAGCTCCAGGATGGCTGAGACTTGTTGAAGCATAATATCCCCAGTGCCTGAAAGAATTCCTGGCCCAGAGTCACACACAATATACGTATTAATGAATCATCTCCTTTCACAAATGAGGACTCTAAATGTGGTGAGAGGGTCAATAACTAGCCTGATGTCACACAGTCTGGATTGGAACTCAGGTCTCTCCTGACTCTAGAACTACATGCTACTAAGCTCCCCAATGAATAATTAGGAAACAACAAGTAGGACACTTTTGGAGAACATACAAATTTTCTTTCTTGTTTTATTTATTTTTGTTTATTTTTTCTCTTTATTTATTTACTGATTGTTCATTGCATCCTATTGATAAGAAGTGAAATGACAATGGAAGTTTAGTGTCAGACCATAAAGGCACTGATTTCCAGGTTAAGACTTCTGAATTGTATTATGGTAAAACATTATAGAATGTAAACAGATCTGGGGGAAATGAGTGTATCTGTCAAGTTCATATGTTGGAATGAGAAAGACTAAGCCTAAAATTAGAACTATAAGAGATTGCTGAGGCCAATCGTGAGCGTATTAAGGTCTAGATGAGGTTTTAGCAGTATATAGGGAGGAACGAAAAAATACAAGAGGAATCACAGAGAAAAATCTAATTTTTGTTATGGAAGTATCTCTGCCTCCAGAGTCTCCCACCTACTTCTCCTCTGGGGGAATCTTAGCCTTCAAAACGGGTCTAAATCTAGGCTCTTCTGGAATTCCTTCTTAGGGAATTCCGCCAACAATTCCAGGCCCAAGGCCTTTGAAGCCCTTTGCTCACGTTCACATAGCATCACACTGGAGTGTCCTATGGTTAATGACATAGGGAAAGAAACAAACGTGTACGTCTGAGGACTCCTTGACAGCAGGGGGTATTTTTATTCATCTATTGTCTATTATCTATCTATTCATCTATTATTCATTTATTATGTCCAGCATCTACCACAGTCTCGGGTAGCTGTGACACTATCATTTATAGCATGGCCTAAGCAGAGATCTTGAGATTCTCAGGCCTAGAGGTGGAAGAGAGGTGGCCATTCTGATAGAAATAAGCAATCCAGGCCTGAGGTGGAACAATAAATAGCTTGGAAGTTACTGACAGATAGAGATGCCTAAGAGAGGAGCCAAGGAGAATGACAAATGCAATTTTCGACACTAAATAAACTGAAGTGATAGCTGGGGAGTCAAGTTGCAATGTTCCACTAGAAGCAAGAGGTAGGATACTGAAGTTGTGAAGGCCAAGAATGAAAATGCGGGATTTAAGTATTATTCACATAAAGATAAAAGTTGAAGACATAACCCTTCAATTCAAAGAAGCTGTAACAACCAAGAGACCAAAGAGTTAAGAGCTAAATTGTGGACTAAACCCACAAGGAGGAAGCAAAGGGAAACAGAACTACCCTGTGGAGAACCACAGAAGGAATACAACATAACCTCCTCATCTAATTTTATGCAAATTCATTTTACAAAGCTTCTCTTTGCAAGCAATATTGTGTTTGCTTCTTTTTATGTTCAAAATTCAGCTTCTCTGAAAGTAAATATTGGTAGACACCAAGTTTCTCTGGCCCTCTCTATCATGTTATTCTCAAATTGGGAGTATTTTGGCATCTAAATGTGTGTTAGTGACTATCAGGATATGGTTTACATCTTTCTACCTTATCAGATATCACATATTTACCAAAAACCAGAATACACTGATGAAAGGACGTTGTGCAAGCTTCAATAATTTCTCCTGATTATCATTAACCACGCATATTGCATGTTTTAATTATTCTAACAGATATTCAGTATCAACAGATTGTAATTCACTAGCAAGGTATAAAATAGGCATTAAAACTATTTCTAAACTATCATTTAGGATGATGTATGAAGCATTTCACATACCAGCAGACTAAGTATCATAAAATATTAGTCAAGTACTAACGTAGTCATTAATACTCCTCTTTAACAAAAGGCAATTTCACAGCCTCATTTACCAACTGGAATATCCCAAGTCTACTTCATAATTAAGCTTTTTATTCATCTCTGTAAATTCCATTTAGTGCTTTTTGGCAATTTCTTAACATAAATGCCCTAGATGTTGTTAAACTGGATTAATAGCTTTATAAGTAATATATATTATATGTATATATTTAACTGTAGGTGATTTGACTTGTATTGTAGCAATCACTTTTTTTAATGCCCTATTATATGCTTAGAATTTATTTTATTGCAACTAATTTTGAACCTCAATATTTTGCAACATCTCTTTATGATGTTAGTTTTATAAATAGAAGGATATGGGGAACTGGGGGTTGTGGTCAGCCTTAGCTCTCCTCACATTGTTTTGGCCTGAGGCATGCCTGAGGATAGAATCATTTCAGGTGGATTAGAACCCAGATAAATAACCATAAAAGTCTTGCAACAATATCTCCTCTTTAAAAATATATATTCCAACTCTTTTCAATGTGGATGGAGTATCAGAGTAAACAACTTCATTAGGCATGTGAAAGCACATTTTAGAGAAAGTACATTTGGCTGAAAATTATAAGCATCTTTCTGCATCAGCCTTTTTTGAATTTAAGGACAATCTTTCAATTAACTGAGCCTGCTGCTACATACTAAAATGTAGTTTGAGTTAACAGCGGTTTGATTGGACATTCAGAATTACAGCTTCTGGAAGTTCTTAAAAGGTCACCTGTTCCTTCTCCCTGCACTTAAGCAATTAAAATTGCACTTAAATATGGAGTGAAAGCACAGAAAAGGAAAAGCAGATTTATTGAAGGCAAACAATAGGCCAAGCACTGTTGGTACCAAGATGAATAAGTCAAGGCCCCCATTGCAATGAGTTCTCAGACTAAGTTGGTTTATGGGTGTACGAACAACTGGAATAATGCATGTATAGTTTTTGCCTAGTGCCTGGCACATAAGTGCTCAGTAAATAGTCCTTATTTTAGCTTTTCATAAAGTGCTTATCAAATGGGGGAAGTCATCAAGCTAATGCACACAGTCCAAAGAAAACATGCTCACATTTTAGTCTGGAGGATCTCAAACCAAAGTGATTCCATTCATTCATTCATTCATTCACTCATTCATTTCTGAAAGGCATTAATTACAGTGTGGTGACTAAGAGAGCAGACCCTAAGCTCTATCACTTAACTAGATGTTCCCTCATTCATAAAGCAGGGATGTAGCTACTTCTCAAGGGCATTTTGAGGGTTGATGGATTTCCATGAAATCCATGGAACACAGAAAAAGTGCTTGAAAAATGCAGAGATTATTATTTTCATCACTATGTATCAAATGGTTACAGGGCAAAGTTGTGGGTGTTTTGGGAGGGCCAGAAAGAGTACACCCTTTGCCACAGTCACACCCTCAATGTCCCACCCTCACTCTCAGTGCCAGTCACACAGCCTTCTGTGGCTTCCTTGACCTTGTTACAGATGGCTCCTCTAGCCCATGACCTTCATTCACACTGCTCCTTCTGTCTGGAGAACTCTCTTTTGCTAGACAATTCTTATTACTTCCTCCTATTCACTCAAGTCAACTATCCCTCTCTCTGAGAAACTTTTCCTGTATGTTTAGTTTAAACCTTGTTTCTTAGTTACCTGATATCACAAAGCTGAGTTCCTCCACTGCACTATGTCAGTTTGTAATTGTTACGTGATGCTTCAGTCAATGTCGGTCTTCCCCAATAGAGGATAAGCTCGATGAGGGCAAGCATCTTGCCTGCTCTTCTCAACCGTGTATCCCACTTCCAGCACCGTGAAGGGCAGAGTAATCCTTCAGTAAATACATATTGAAAGGATCTATGAATGTACTCACCATTTTCTGAGTTTAACAATACAGAATCCCCTGCTTTAAATCATCTGTAACAAAGACAGATTCCACATTAGCGAGGCTAAGAAAGCAGCTGCCTGGATCCACTATCGCATTCAATTTTCAAAACCACCCTATGAAACTAGGAGTACCGTATGCATTTTGCTAATGAAAAAGTTAAGCCTAAGAGTATCTAAGTAGTACAAGAACTCTAGTGAGAAGAGACTGGAATTGAAACACAGATAGAACTAACCCATTCTTTTCTGCTTATTACAGTTTCCTAAAAAAAGCTCTACAAAGATAGATAGATAAGACATCATTTGATCATGGATTTGGGGGATGAAGCTAAAACTCCAGAAATTAAAAATAATTAAGATCAACTGAGTGTAGTACTTTATCTTCCCTTTTCATTTCTGAACAGCACAACCGTGATATTGGTTACCATTGGCCTTCTACATTCTCAGAGTAAGCGAGAGTCTCTGAATTTCTTTTGCCATCATTTCATAGCCGCATTTACAACAGTCTAGGAAATGGCATTCTACAGAATGTGTTTTGGTCTTGATCCAGTCTCTCGTTTTCTAGTCTAAGCTCATAAACACAATGTGTCATTCAGGCCTTGGACTCTGTGTCTGAAGCTGACAACTAGTGGATTCTATGTGATAGCAAACGATAATCTAGATCTCTAGAAGAAGACGCCTCTAACCTTCAGGTGATTTCTGCAAGGACTGTTATTTTGTTATAGGTAAGTCCTCAGCCCTTAAAACATTATTTTTTAACTTATCAAATTGTTCTAAATTATAAAACCATACATATATTTGGTAAAACAAAAATTCAAAATAGTATCGAAGAGTGTAAAGTAACAAGTTAAATGTTCCATTCCCAAACCATCTCCTATTCCATTACCAGAGGAAACTTCTTTGTAATAATTTCTGTTTTTATTTTTTTAGGTTGACTACTTTATTTTTATTTTTATTTTTTATTTTAGAGAGAGAGAGTGCATGAGGAGGAGAGAACGGCACAGGAACAGAGAGAGAGAATCTTAAGCAGGCCCTATGCTCAACACAAAGCCCAGTGCAGGGCTCGATCCCACGACCCTGGGATCATGACCTGAGCCAAAATCAAGAGTCAGATGCTCAACCGACTGAGCCACCCAGGTGTCCCTGTGTTGATTACTTTTAAATAAAATGTTTATAACTCTGTGTCTTTATCACTTTCAGATAGCATGTAGTAACTTACCAACTGTGAAGAGAAAGAATTTAAAGCAATTATACTACCTCTCACCTCTCTCCTCCTCCCACTTCTTATTTTTCTTGGTCATGCACATAATTTCAATTTTTCTATTAGCACATTTTATCATGAAATATTAACCTCAACCCTCTACTTGGTCTTTATCTATCATCAGTAAGCAATATCTATTTACTATGCACTATTTAAGATTAGGAAATTAACACATCTACATCTTCATCTCTTTTGCCTGTTTTCTTTTTTTTTAATTTTTTCTTAATGTTTATTTATTTTTGAGAGAGACACACACACAGAGTATGAGCAGGAGAGGTGCAGAGAGAGAGGGAGACACAGAATTCAAAGCAGGTTCCAGGCTCTGAGCTGTCAGCACAGAGCCTGAGGCAGGGCTTGAAGTCACGAATGGTGAGATCATGACCTGAACTGAAGTCAGACCAGACGTTTCACCAACTGGACCACCCAGGCGTCCCTCTTCTGCCTGTTTTCTATCAACCTCTACGTGCTAAACAATTATTCATCTTTCAAGTTGTAGAATATTTACATTCTATTCTATATTTTTTGCCTTCCACATTTTGTCTATAGATGGATTTTAAAATTTGAGAACAATGTATAGTATTTATACAATTATTAGATAATTTTTACTATGAAATTAATAAAGTAATCAGAGAGTTTCCAGATTTCTATAGGATAATGGCTGCCCCTAATTTCAACACCAGACAGCTTCCAAGAAACCATCTGAGATGAAGAGATAGGACCAGACATCTTCCAAGATGAAGAGATAGGAAATAATATCTACAATCCAGGCCAATAGCATAACTAGGAGACAGAAAAAACAAAATTTCAATTTACATGTAAGTGGGAAAAGTTACACCTGACACCAGCAGAGGCAGCCTCTGAGCATCAACTGATGTAGAGTCAGTGTTGGGAGACAAGTGCCCATGAGGTCTTGAGTTTCTGCACATTTTGTGAGCAAGGATTGAATTGCACTTTGTTCCAGATTATCTTTTCAATTATGTTTGTATAGCAAACAGCTGTAGAAGACAGAGACAGTACTTGGAAGATAAATATAGTGTCACTATCTGGAATACAGTGTAGCCTATTTACTGCCCAGTATAAAGATTTGAGTTTGCAAAGCTTATGGTCTCCATCCTATACAACACCCAATTTCATGTGCAGACACACTATGGCCCTCTTTATGCTGCTCTGTCGAAATTGGACTTAGAGAACGAGCACAAAAAATACTGACACCCTGTTCATTGCTATGGCTGTGAATAATAAACAGTCCTTCAACTCTGACCCAGGAGTCTTGTGTCTTCTACCAGCATCCATAAAACTTGCAGGTCAGCTTACAAGTAGGGTAAAAGTTCAGACTCTTCATTCTTAACACAGGTAGGGACTATGAGGAAGGGAGAAGAGTGCTGTGGGGTCCCAGAGGTGGCAAAACACAGATGACATCAACTAAGATTCCACCAAAGAAAGGAATGGTCCGACCCTGAGTGGGAAAAACTAAAAGATCTGAGACATGGTAGATCCAAGTAAATGGTTATGGGGGGAAAAAAAAAAAAAAAAGGCCTTGAAAAGTATGCAAGAAATGAAGAGATATGGCAGCCTAACGTAAGGCACCAGCCTGGAAGGGGAGGTATGCAGCAGTTAAGAGTATCCCTGAAAGGCGAACAGAAGAAGGAAATAAATGAGCATGAGTGATGAGTGTTCCTTTGAAGAAAGATAGCATGAAGATTAGGAGACAAAGCAAAAACTAAAAAAGTAAAAGATAAGAGGATTACTCCTTAAAAAAATAAAAGTCCTCCAGCCTTCCCTATAGCAACAAAAGAGGGAACAATTAAAACTGGGAAGCCTAGAAAGCCTCCATATCCCTCCTTCATCCAATTCTCCCCTTCCAGGATATATGGAACACTGATATGTATTAAGCCACAAAGAAAGCATTAATTCCAGTAAGTAAAAATAACAGAAATAGTATTTTTATCACAGTACAATATAATTAAAATTAATAGCAAAATCATAAATAAAACAAACCACCCTTCCACTTGCAGAATTTCTAAAATAAATTAATATAAACTACACACATTTGTAATCTGTTGGATTCAAGTAAAACAGTGCTCAGAGGAAAATTCATTGCTTTTAATATTTATGTTAATAACAAAATAATACAAATAAATAAAATTAATTTCAAGCTCAAAGGCAGAAAAAAAATTAAAAATAAGAAAAATCAGTAAAAAGTAATGAGTTAGATTCAGAAAATAAGGCACCTAATATATAAAATTGGTTCTTTGAAAATTTTAATAACATATACCAACTAGCAGCTAATCCAAACAAGAAATAAACAAGGAAGTTCATGTATTCAAATAAGAAATGACAAGGACAAAATAACCATTTAAATAGAAGAACATTTAAAAATCTGAAGAGACCGCCTAGCACAACTTTATGCAGATAAATTTTAAAACAAAGGAAATAAAAAATCGAGTCCAATTTGAAAGATGAAATAAAGGTATCCAAAAGCTATTCTCCAAAAAACACGAGCCCCAGATGGTTTCTCAGGGGAAGTACAACACACTTCAAAAATCAGATAATCCCAATCTCACATACACTGTTTCAGCGCATAGAAACAAGGAAAATACATAAGTACTTTTTTAAATGAAATGAGTATCATATATATACCCAACCTGAGGGGGGGGAAAAAAAAAAAAAAAACGACACAAGCGAAAGCAACCCAAATCAGTCTTCACTTACATACATCGTATTGGTTTTCTAGGGCCGCCATAACAAAATAAACTACAGACTGGGTGGTTTAAACAACAAAAATTTATTTTCTCACAGCCCTTGAGGCTGGAAGTCTGAGATCAAGGTGCTGACAGGTTTGGTTTCTCCTGAGGCCGCTCTCCTTTGCTGGCAGAGGGCCACCTTCTTGCTATGCCCTCACGTGACCTGTTCTCTGGGCTCACACACCCCCTCACACACACACACACACACACACACACACACACACACACACACACCACCCCCAGTGTCTCTGCCTCTTATTAGGACAGGAGTCAGCCTGCCCTGATAACCTCATTCGGTCATAATTACCACTTTAAAAGCCCTATCTCCAAATGCAGTCGCATGGGGGGGAGGGGGGGATGGGGCTCCAACAGGAGAATTTGGAAGAACCCAATTCAGTCCTTGATAGACTAAATAAAATGTTAACAAACAACTCAATAACACAGAAAAATATAATTGTATATCATTCATTACTAAATAGAGTATATTTCAGGAATATACTCTAGGAATCTATATAAACATATTTCCTTATATATATAAAACATTTGCACAGTTATTGATTACTATAGGATTTTGTAATAACATTAGACTTCAAACAACCCAGATGTTCATCAATAGGAGATGGTTTGCATCAACATGGCACCTCCTCAAAATGCAGACATAGAAGAGGTGAAAAGGATCTCTACATATTGCTACTAAGTGATCTTCAGGACATGATCCTATGACATGAAAAAACAAGGGACAGCACAGTATATTCAGTTGCTACAGAAGAGAGAAAAATGTATACACACACATATACGTGTGTATAAGAGAAGAGTATATATAGACAAACACACAATTTATTTGTGATAAAAGAAACATCTATGAGTTGAGTGAGAAAAAAAGAATGAAGGCAATAGAGACAGAAGTGAGACTTCTCTGAGTAGGTCTTTGAATATAATTTTGACCTTAGAACCATGTAAATATGGCACTGAATAAAAAACTAATTCAAAAAGAACAAAGCAAACTTTAAAGCTGAAAAAAATATTAAACCAGTGAACCTAATTCTGAATTAAACTGGTAACAAAATCATCTAGAGGAAAGACTTATTTTACGTGTTTTTTTGGATAAAGCCCTCTGAACATCCTTTGTGGGATATATTCTAAGGATTAAAAAAAAATGTATCTTAAACCTCACTCACTAGTTTTCTTTTTGGCAGTAATTATGATGCTGTTATTTTGAGGGTTACCAGAACTAATTTCTGCAGTGCTTAAAAAGGTATGTTCAATGCGTGCCAGATTTAAAATCTGGTAGTTCCTCATAAATGGCAAATTTATAAGATACACTGGAAAAAAATGGAAAAGGAGGGCATAGGACGAGTAGTAGTAACAGTCAAATCCTTAATATAAGAAAAAAGAATAAAAATCTAGTATCCTTTCGTGTTAAATGAACAAGGTAACAATTATAGGTAGTTTTAAAATTTTAACTCAACCAATACTCAGGTTTTGAGAAGCTTAAAAACTGCTCAGGCCATAAATGTGTTTACGCTATATGCTAATTATATTTGGGGTGTTTAATGAATGTTTTGCAATATATGTTCTGAAGGGTACTACTCTATGAAACCATTTCCTGGCTATGTGAAACTAGTCTGACCCTGAATGACACCTCTTATTTTCCTAAATAAGATGAATGATAAGAATTAAGTAAGTTCTCCATATGTATTTGCATATGACAGCCAGAAAAATAATCCAAACTTTTGGGTTTCTAGGGAGTCCTCTTCCTATTTTAGAGACCATACATACCACGCAAGACAGTAGAGGAAGGGAGTGTTTTTGAATGATGGCACTTAGATGACAGAATACAATGATATCATTAAAAAAAATCAGGAGGGGTGCCTGGGTGGCTCAGTTGGTTAAGCATCCAACTTCAAGTGTTCAACTTCAGCTCAGGTCATGATCTCACAGTTCATGGGTTCAAGCCCTGAGTCAGGCTCTGTGCTGACAGCTCAGAGCCCGGAGCCTGCTTCAGATTCTGCGTCTCCTTCTCTCTGCCCCTCCCCCACTCACACTTCATCTCTCTGTCTCTCAAAAATAAATATTTAAAAAATAAATAAACAAACAAGAAAAATTCTATGTCATGTTAGATATTAAATTCTACAAATTCAAAATGTGAGAAATCGGGCTTACCTGATGTTCATTTTTATTTGGTTTTATTTAATTTTACCTTATTAATTTTTGGAGAACTGACTATATACATTATGACGTAGGTGTGCAAAGATGAATAGTTATAGACTTTAAGATGTGAAACATTAACCAAAACAAGAGAAGTATTAACTCCCTTACTCTATGCATGGCAGACCAAATCTAGACACCATTTCATTCCAGGCATCCCGTTTTAAAAATGATATTGATAAAGTAATGACAGCTCAACATTCTGACCTCTTAGCTTTTGACCTTTTCATCTTCAAAGACCTACCTCCAACTTTCCTTAGCCTCCCCCTCCCATGAATGGTAGGAGGCAGGTTAGGAGGAATCTGTACATAGTTTATCCGTGTTGATTCTCTTGTCCTAAGCTCCCAGTTCCCAACCCTGGTTGCACATTAGTGTTACTGGGGAGGCATTAAAATATATTCATGTCTGAAACCCACTATGGAATAATTAAACAGAATTGGCATGAGGAAAGGGAAGAGATCTGTTCAATTTTAAAAGTTCCACCGATGTTTCTAATGTGCAGTCAAGGTTGAGAATCCCTGTGCTAAACAGATTCTATGAGCTTCATGGACAGGGATTATTAGTATTTTTTTGACAGTGATGGTGAGATCTGGAAAAGGTGTGCTTTCTGAGTTCCTTGACTTTCAGATTCTGATTTATTAAGACAAGGTGGGACAATATACTAAGCTATTTAGGCATTATATTTTGGGTACTTTTTCAAAACATTAATTTATGCCCCCAAGAATTTATTAACATCATTTATTAGAGAAGGGGAAAAGAATACTTGGGTAATATCTTGATAAAAACTTTCAAATCCAGTATCATAAATAAAATCGATGAGATGCTTTTTCCAGGTCAGAACTAAAAGCATCCGGTGATTTTCACATAAACAATTTCACAATAAGAATGTGACCTAGTAACTACCTCAGTGAAACACTTTTTTGTTGTTTTTTTAAGAGAGCTGTGTTCGCATGATAGTTTTGAATCATAAACATATACTATACGGTTGAGTGTCTTAGGGGAATGAAAGAGGAAGTTAGTCTCACATGTCCAAGCTGATAGAAGAAGACAGAAAGGATGTAATTAAATGTAAAATACATATATACTTTGTTTTCTTAAGAATGAAGCAAGTGGTAAAAACTGTGGTAGATCTTTTAATCTGTTGCTATGCCAACAAGAAAATTTTAAATGGATCCAAGAAATGGGACAATTTTCAGGCATATAAGCACAACCTTTTTCAAATAAGTAGAATTGTATTCATATTATCCCCCCCTCAAGGGGATAGAGTCTTGAGGGAATTGGTGCAGAATTAATCGATCAGGTTTTTGTTTTGTTTTGTTTTTTTCCCCCTCCTGTAACCACAGCAGGCATAAGGAACAGAATCTCACGCTATATTTTACTGAGATCTAGATCTGGATTTAGGTTAAACTTTTTGAGGATTGTGGGCAGCACTGTTCCCCAGTGTGTAGGTAGCAGGACAGCATGTTTCTACCATTTTAAGACTGATTAACATAGAACAAAGAGACAAAAGTCAATAAATCTTCACCTGTATTCCTTAGCATAATACCAAGATGATAGAGTTTTCAAATATAAAAGCATCTTAATAAAATACATCTCATATGCAAATTACCAGCATCCTTTCTGGGTCAGACAAAGACAGGCATTATTTCTCCTAAGGAGAAACAAAGATTAAAATGACGGATGACCTGAAATCTACAAATTATAGAAATCTGAAATTATAAATTCACTCAAATTCTATTTATATGAGATACGCTTTTAACAATGGATTATTCAGTGCAATGACCAACTTCCTCACTTCACAAATAAATACAAGTGTTCGGTTTTTCGAGGGCAAGTTGTTTTGTTTATATTGTAAAAATACACGTAGGAAAACATGTTAGTACATCCAGAGGGTCTTTCTTTAACTATAGAGCAAGTCAGGAATAGATTGTCTCAGCAAAATAAGATGAAAATTTTGTTCAACTGCCTTTCCTGAAGGTATTTCCGTAAAGAAAGAAAAATTCACAGTAATTAAAAAGTATTTTCAATTAAACCCTTGTCTGTATGGGTGAGTCTGCCTTATTGCCAATGAAACAAAAACCCCTACTTCAGCTTCTTTTCAAATGTTTATTTTTAAATGACTTAAGTATCAAATGGAGCGACTATGAACAACGATTCCTTATCATATTATCATTATTTTTTTTTTATTCTGAAGCTGAGAAAACATCTGAAAGTGGGTAGCATGAGGGAGAAGTGGCATTCCCCTTTCTTCCACAAGGTTTTTGTCATCTCTCCTTAGTTTTGGCTGTACTGTTTAAACGTGGAATTAAGCAGATCCACAAATACACTGTTTGAGCTCATCTTTAAATCCTGAGCATATTCGCAAAGAGAGAAAGATTGCCCGTTAGCTACGCAAGATCACCGGCTTGTACTTTATCTTTGTTTTCTGAACAGCGAGCCACTACTATTACTTACATTAATATTACACGATAAATGACAGCTTTATCATTGCATTAGGGCCCTTGAGCAGTCAGCTAACATGACTATGCATTTATCTAAGAAACATAAGCCCCACTTACACCTGTTTCTCTATTTAGTGTACATTATTTCTTGGAATATCTAGATATCATGGGGTACCGTTGTAGCTTATGTAACCTACCAAAAGGTATATGAAAGTTGATGAACATACGTGATCGTCTTCTTAAGCATGCCAGATTTTCCAATCTTGGACCACAAAATGTGTCCTTCCAAAAACTAGCATTTTGAAAAAAGGTTAATGAGCATGGTCTAACACATACAGGAAACGCTGATCTTTACCAATGAATTCAAACATTTTAATGGTGGAATACGTTCTTTCTGAGCAGAGCCCAATATAAAAAAACAGATAAACAAATAATGACCCTCACCCTTGGAGAGAGTGCCTCCCCCACCTCCTGGTACATGCCACAAAGAAATCTTAGCATTCTGCAAAGAATATTTTGAAAACTGCTAGTCTTCATTTTCACCACATTCTTTCATCATGTTCTAACTTTTCTCTTTCAATACAGAGTACTATATATTTCAATCTGTAAACAATACCAACTTCCCTATCTCCTCAGTTATATTAGTCATGCTTTATTCATCTATAACCTGGGCATTACAGTAGTATATGACTTTTCTTTTTTTTTCATTTTTTTTAATGTTGTTTATTTATTATTGAGAGACAGAGAGACAAAGAGCGTGAGCAGGGGAGGGGTAGAGAGAGGGGAGACACAGAATCCAAAGCAGGCTCCAGGCTCTGATCTATCAGCACAGAGCCCGATGCGGGGCTTGAACTCACAAACTGAGAGATCATGACCTGACCCAAAGTTGGTCGCTTAACCAACTGAGCCACTTAGGCGCCCCAATACCTGACTCTTCTAAGTATTATATTTATACATGAAGCATAACATACAATAAACATTATTTAATAGTACATAAGCATATGTATATATTATATGCTTATAGAGTATAATGTAATAAAATCTATGTTTATTTATATGTAGAAAGTGCCGAGGACAATAAGTAATACATAAAGCATCTGTCAAATACAAAAATAAATGCTTAAGTGGAGTTGATGCAGTTTGATTAGTGTGGAAGCAACATGTTTTTTTAAAAAAGGACAAAACACTCTTGTCTATGTTGTTTCCAATTTTCTTTTATTATTTTGCTTCATTGGTCCATATTTTGTTGACTTCCACATTTGACTTACATCAAAGTTGAGTTGAAGCTCTAAGGAAACGACCAATCACAGAGCTTTCATTTTCCATCAGCAGAGATCTCAAAACGTCCAGAGACAGCTGTCCATCCATGGGAGGATATTTGGGGTTCTTTCCGCCCCCCAGATTTGCCCCCGGTCAATCTCATCTGCCATTTGTCAGGCACACCACACTGTAGCATGTTGTCAGCAGTGGTCTGTCAAGACCCTAAGGAGCTAAATATCATCTATAAACCTCGTGATTTCAATGTTTACTCGATTTTCAGAACATTTATAACCTGGTAAATATGGCAGCAGCCCTGGGTCTCCAGAGACGCCGCTGCTTTTACTTCTCTCTTCTACGTTTTGTTTACTTTGTGTCTTTTAATAAGCGCTGCGATCCTGATTGGTTTAACTCTTAGGATGATTCCAAGGTTCTTTTTCTTGGAAACAAGTAGGAAGGAAGAAAATTATTTGCGTCAAAAAAAATTCCTTAGTGGAAAAAAAATTAAATACATGAAAGTAAAATGCCCGAGGCCAGAACAAGGGTAAGTGCCTGGCTGCCTGAGATGTCAGATTGATTTGCTTCCTGCATTTTTGTCATAATTCTAGTTTTTTGCCTCCTGTTCATCAGGCTATCTGAGGGCTTCTAGTATTCTTGAAATGATTTTGAGTAGATTTAATTGTTGCTCAAGGTATCCCTCATTGAATGGCAAAAGCAGTTGAGACCACACAACTGGGATTCTGAGGGATTCCTGAATAAAACCAGAGTTCTGTGCAAGAACATACAAGGAGCTGCCAGAATTTGGGGGGATCTCACACCAAAATCATATTCCTGAAAATGTTATAACTGGGCCATCCATCTGGTTTCCTGCAATTAAAAACAGAAACCTTCCTGCCTTCTCTCTTCACTCAAAGGGTAAAAACTAAAACACAACAAACATTTCGAAGCAATGAGTCCTTTTACTTTAATGCGCTAAAAAGTATTTTTTTAATAAACATTCTTAAAGAAAAAAAGCTTTACTCTAGAGGAGACATCCATGATTGAATTCTCAAGCAGGGAATTAATGAAAAAATTTCTAAAACTTTATGTGTTAAAGTCTTGAGGAGAAGCACAAGTAAGGCCTACAAAAGTTTTCTTTTCTTACTATATTGTCTGAAGTCACAGTATGGAAATGCTAAAATTTAGCTAATAATTTAAAGTACACAATTTAATTTTTTTTAATTTTTTTTTTATCTTGATTTCTTTTTTGAGAGACAAGACAGAGACAGTGCAAGCGAGGGAGGAACAGAGAGAGGGGGAGACACATAATCCGAAGCAGGGTCCATGCTCTGAGCTGGCAACACAGAGCCTGACGTGTGGCTTGAACTCACGAACCGTGAGATCATGACCTGAGCCAAAGTCAGACACTTATCCAACTGAGCCACCCAGGCGCCCCAGTACACAATTTAATTTTGATTCAACAAATGCCTCTTTGTTGGCATCAACTATGTGAAAGCCACTGTGCTAGACTTTGCACTAGACTTTGTGGGAGGTGCAATAATATAAAAATCATTCTTAATATCATTCCCCCAAGGAACATATAATCTAGTGAAGAAATTGTCATAGTCCATAGTAACTGTTATATAATAATATATAGTGCTTAGTAAGGACTATGCACTAAACACTTTACCTATATCAGTGTGGATAAGCCTCACCACAACCTGTTAGAAATGAGGAAACCAAGGCACAAAGACATTAAGTGACTTGTCCCAAAACCACAAAGACATTAATGATAGAGCTGGAGATGAGCTCAAACTGGCCACCAGCTCCACACTGTGAACTACTATTCCTCTCTAAGCAAAATTATATGTTGTGTCAAATAAAAGTTAGAGTGCAATGAGAACTAAGAAAGGAAACTAACAATCAAGGGTGCCGAGGGAAGGACATTTCTCACCAGGGCTGATTAAGTTCCACTGAGGTAAGAATTTGCAAGAGGCCCACAGAAGTTTCGCATTTCCTCTCAGTTCTTTGTCAAGTGTTAAATTTTGATCATCTCAATTATTGTAATAATTATATCCTATACGTATTGATCCATTTGGGCTACACTAACAAAATACCATAAAGTGGGGAGTTTAGGGACAACAATGCATAAAGTTTGGAAGTCCAAGATCAGGGTGCCAGCACGGTTGGAAAAGAGCCCTCTTCTGAGTGGCAGACTTTGTCACATGGGTAGCTCTCTGAGACATCTCTTATAAGGGCACTAATATCTTTCATGAGGCCTCTGAAAAAGCCCTACTTTCTAATAACATCACCTTGGGAATTATGTTTTCAATGTATAAATCTGGAGAGGACCCAAACATTTAGACCATAACACTATGTTTCACAGTAGTTCATGTTCACTTACTAAGCATAGGACTCATTATTTCCATTTTACAGGTGAAAAGACAAAGGCTCAAATCATTTAAATATTTTTCCAAAGTACTGAAATAACTAAGTAAGCTGCAGAGAAGCGTCTCAAAGGTAAATATTGAGTTGGACCTTAAGGAGTAGTAGGATTTCAATAGGCAAAAGTATGGTGGAATGTTTTAGGCAAAGGTTGAATAAAGCACAAAGATTCAAGAGCAGATCGGGTAAAAACATGCAAGAGGAAGTCATGGATCAGTCGAGTTTGGCCGGGATAGAGGATTCATCGAGGAGATAAGCTGTTGGCTTTAGTTTCATAAATGTTCACTTTATGATGATGGCAATGATCTCCAAGAGAAAAAATCCAACAAGCAACAGGAAATATGAGTATGTGGCTCTGGAGAGTTGGTGCTGGCAATAAAAGACTGGAAGTCATCTTGTGGGAGTGATAATTGAAGCTGTGGGAACAGACCAAGTGACTAAGGGAGGGAATGTAGAGCTTCAGTTATAGTGAGGAGGCCAGAGGACATGTCAGCATGCAGGGTGGGAAAAGAAGAGAAAACAATGACTAAAATAGAGGAGGAACAATCCTAGGACCAGAAAACAGACTAAGATAGCAATGTCCAAGAAGGCAAGAGAAGATTACAAGAAGGATCAGGTGGTCAGGATGTCAAATGCTATATTTTTTAACATGCACAAAAAGAAACAAAAACAGCTTGTGCTTTTAAACAAATACAAAAAAAAAAATTAAAATGTCTGTCTACATTGATTCTGCAAGCGTCATTTACTCAGAATCATGCAACCTATCCTGGGAAACAATTCCATAAAACATTATCGACAAGTGCCTATGGACATGAAGCTCTCCCTTGGGAGGAAAAACATTAAAACATCCTCATATTCACCAAAAAGTATTATGGAAATTTTATAGGAATCCAAAGCACAGCAATACTTAGTTTTTTTCTCTGATATACATCTCATAATTTAAAGAGAATATCAATATTTTCTCCAAAAATAGAGGTCTTTATTAATAGCATAGCAAGTGATCTGGCCTTCAGTTAATCAAAATGTAGTCATAGTGCACACGCAGATATATGCATATACTAAAGTTCCATATTCAGATAATTTTTATCAAGTGGGTAGAAATCACCTTAGGTAAGAGAACTTCAGTCCTGGTCCAAAATGAGCACTTTGCAAAAAAGAGAAAAAAAAAAAAAAAAAGGAAGAGACTGTGGGCCAATTGTCTTCTAGAGTTTCTGGTTTCTTTCTAATTCGTACATCCTCACACATGCTAACATCCCAATGACTTCCTGAATCCTTAGCGATGTGAACACACACATACTATATCTCAGATATTAAATTATATTTGCCAGGACCAAGAGAATATACCGAAGGCAGAATTGAAGTACTAATTATGCATCTGATTTTTCAACATCCTCTCCTGTCCTCTGTGCAAACCTGAAATCTTCTTCTCAAAATGAGATCCCTTCTCTTTCCTACTTAACCCTCCTCTCCCTCCCTTCTCCCGACTCTATTTTCTGCCTTTGTTATTCTGTGTAAAATTGAACATATACATCACATTGATATTTCGTTCCTAATGACAGCAGCATTTATTCCCGGAGGGTTTCTTAGTTAGCCTATTTCACCTGTGGCAGTCTTAGGTAGATCTCAGATTGAAATTTCTACACCAATCTCAATGGATCCTTTCTCATCTTGCCCCTAGGCCTGCGAGGTATGGAATCCATGGTGTGTTCTGATTCTATTCAATGATAAGGCAGGCGCGGAGATTAGATGTGCTCTGAACTGTATTCGTATTCTCTCCTTTTAGTTGCCTAGGAGAAGGAAGAAATCTTTAGAAAAATATTTCAGAAAATCTTTTCTGAATTGATATGTAGTGCATCTTGCCTTTTTTATACAAGGTGACAGTGTGTGCAAGATGTAAAGATGAGTTTGCTCAGGCAATTACCCCTTGTTGATAGCAGATTATTTCCTCTGGCAAACTCGAAAATAACTTGTTGGTGTAGAAGTTACTGCTGTTCTGGGGATGTGGTAATTTACTCTCCTGCCTTTTTTATGAGCACATTTATTTTAATCAGTAGAGTTCAGACTAGCTCTTTTTCATCGAACTCCATCTCTTTTGGAGTTATGCACTTTCTAACGTGTAACGAAGGAAGGTCCTTCTCCACACACAGGAGAAAAGAGGCATGAAATATTTTTGAAAAAGTGCTCTTTGCACAGGAAATCATATCTCATGATCTTTTTTTTCCATCTTGAAAACGCAACATTTACTCGTGACAAGAACTGTCACCCAAATTATTATTCTTATTATTATTATTGATGAAAATAATGTCTCACCTCACAGAGCAACTCAACATTATCTTTCACTCTGGGGAATGAAAACAGAATAATTACACGTGTTAGGATGAAGAAAAACACGGAACAATTCTGATTGGCAAGATCGACACAGTTTTTTTGTGAGGTATAGTTGACATACAATATTGTATTAGCTTCAGATGTACACTGTCAAGTAGTCACCACAAAAAGTCTAGTTACCATCTGTCACTTTACAAAGTTTATGCACTGTTATTGGCTGTACTCTTCACCCTGTACATTACATCTCCATGATTTATTTATTTTATAACTTGAAGTCTGTACTTCTTAATCCCTTTCACCCATTTTGCCACCCTCCAAACCCCTTCCCTCCGACAACCTCCCATCTGTTCTCTGTATCTGTAATCCTGTGTTGGGTTTCGTTTGGTTTGCTTACTTGTTTTAAAACCGATACAGCTTTTAAGAAATAATACAGGTTGTATACTTTACTGAATGCCTGTAGAATACAAGCAAGCTGGAGAGTTTTACTCCCTTTACCATTTTGCAGATGAAAAGGAAAAGAGTCAAGAAAAGAGAAAAAAAGGAACTGTGGCATCCAGGAACTTTGATGGGCATCAAACAAATATTTTAACTATGATCCCTTGCCTCTTCTATTATATGGCCTCTCCTAAGAGGTACTCTTAGCCATCCCCCTGCAGAGTTCTTACTACTTCTCATAGAAGTATAGAGAAAGCAAAATTCATTTGCTAACATTAATCCCTGGCTGGCTGACTATAGAAGAATCTAGAATCTAGAAGTCTAGAAGAATGCTTTACTTCTGATGAATGTTCAGCATGTGATAAAGAAGTAGATCATCTATTTTTCTCTGCTATAGACACCAACAACATTAGGGCTCCACCACTCAGGTCTTGCCTAGAGAAAGGCAAATCTTGACTGATGGAGCAAAGACACCAAAAGCTAAGTGCATGTATTCTTGACATATCTGCTGCTAATCACTTACGTTTTTGTTACCCTATTCTCCCCAGTCACAAAACACTAGGTAGTAATTTCCCTCTAATCTTGAGATTTATTAAGAGGGCAAAGGAAATCTAAGAAGCATTTGGCTTTCTTGAAAATACAAGGAACATAATTTGAATGCATTACTAACTTGTATTTATTCCATGGAAAGTTTTCATTCAAGTGAAAGCAGAATATCACAAATAATTTTCTTGTTTAGAAAGAAAATTGAGAGGGAAAAATCAAGAACTGCAAGATTATTTCACAGATAGTTTCATGACTCTTTTCATACAAAACATATCTTGGCAAGTCACTAGTATATATGAAATCATCCATGCAAACTCACAAAGCCAATTCAGCATAGATCCACATCAACAATAATATTTTCACCTAGAAATCGCATGTATTTATGAGTTAAATATATTAATAACTAAGCAGAACAGCAGAAAAGGTTTTCATGATTTTTTTTGGTGCTGCTGAATAAGTGAAAGTTCTCTTATGAGTCTAGCAGCAAAATATATATATATATATTAGGTGATTACAAGGAGACAGATCAAATCTATACTGAAGTAGGAATCCATAGCATATTTTTTTTAGATTTCAAAACTATTGAGTTTACAAATCTTTTCTCCTTAACAAACTGTTGTGAAATCTGAAAATATATACTAAACAGATGCTCAATTTTCTTCAATATAAAAAACCCTCTACAAGAGAAAGTACAGAAAGTTATTGATATATATATGTATATAACTGTATTAATACTATACTGATATGTATAAATAATTATGCACTGTTGATATATATGAATAATTATGTTTATGATTAACTTGTTCAATAAATATTGAATATTACACCATTTAAATCATACAGGCTCTTCTAATTTCTGATGAATATAAACAATTTAAATTTTAATGTATTACAAATGCTGCTCCTATTATTGACTGATATTAAAAGTAATGAAATAGCGAGAATCATTTTAATGACATAATTGTTGAGCACTTTGCCAATAAGTAGTCTCAAATAATTAAGAGTAGCTGAATTATTTAATGTGGAAATTATGGGAAATTAAAATTTCTGGGAGATTTTATTATGTCTCCCTAACCAAATGAAGTTTAAAAAAGCAAAAACATATCACCAGAAGAAAAATAGAACTTCCTCATAAAGATCCCAGGAAAAAAATTTAATGAAATAAATTTTAAAAACATAAAAAGCCACAAAGACTGGATCATTTTATCACAAAACACTATACCACATCTCATATATTGAAAACTACAATGTAAAGAGCTCTAAATCATATCTCAAAAATAGCTTCTTTTCTTCCATTCTGGAAGTGGTATCTACTCTGATGCCACTGCTCTGAGCCATTTTACCAACAAGAGAGCTAGTTCAATTCCATCCGAACTTTATAGAATATAACAATAAGAGTTAAATATTGGTCCTAATAAAACGTTAAATGATATAACTAGCCAGACAACTTTCTTGCACTTAAGCATATCAACTTACTCAATGAAGATGTTTACTTACAAGAATTAAAATTATATACATTGAAAAGATACCTCTATATTACCAGCACTAATCTGGAATACTTAATATTAGCTCCATAAGAGTAATAGATTTAAATACTGTTAGTTACATTATGATCCGTTGAAAAGGAGAGTGAGTTTGGGAGGGGGAAGGGAGAAGAATACAAAAATGAATACATCATACGTCTTGCATCAAAAGGTAACTTTTAGTAGCAGCAGTTAGGGTATTATGGGCGAAGAATCTTCTGAAAAAAAGAACTATGCAACAGAACCTCACCCAAGGGCTGGGGGATAAAGAACTAGCCTCTGCTATTGATATTTTCTCTTCCTGCCTGTTGTTTTTGACTGATGGTGCTGGGGAGAAATAGAATCAGCTTCAGGAAAAACTCCATCTACTGGAGAAAAAGAAACTCCATCTACTTAGTGATTTAAAAAAAAAAAAAAGTCTCTGAAGCCAGGCAGCTTGGGTTAGAATCCCAGGGCCACCCCTTACCAGTCTATAACCTTGGGCAATTTGTAGAGTAACTTAGATTTGGTTATCCCTTCTTTGAGATAGCTAGCTAGCTAGCTAGCTAAAGGAGAAGGGGAGTGGAGGAAGGAGAGTTTGGAGGAGGAAGAAGATAGTCCCCCATCTATAAAAGTGGATAATAGCCTCATTTGAAGATCACATAAATTATTACATATAAAACCCTTAGAATAATGCCTGGTAGATACTAATTTCTCAACAGATGTTCACTAACATAGAAAAAGCAAAAAATGAAACAAGAGAAGCAGTGGTGGCAGCAGCAATAACCTAGTTCCAGAGAACATGACATGATTCAGTTGGGAGGGGCTGTCTCCAAAGGAGAGAGCCAAATACACTAGAGAGTCAAAAAAAAGTCTTGAGATCTCATCTGCCCTGATTTTGCCAATACCTTGCTGTGTGGCCTTGGGCACGTCACGTAATGTTTGTGCACTTCATTGTTCTGTCTTATCTATTTCAGTTTGAGGATTGCTAGGCTCTCTCCTACCTCTTAAATATCCACTTGTCTATGACACCTAGGGAAGAATAATGTGGCAGCCATTGCATAGTGTATGCTCATAGGCTAAGTCCTTTTCACATGTTTGTTTTTGCCTCGCAGAGGATTCAGACAAGCAACCAGGAGCACGTGGAGGGGTGAATATTACAATGACATAGAATTAGGCCCTCGGATGGAACGCCATTTAACTCCCACACTCTCAGAACTGCATGTATGTACTCCTAGGCATCTTGACCAACAAATTTCTACGTACTAAAGAGTGGTGTACCTTACCTCGGTGCTCTGATAGAATAAATTCCTATCACATAGCAAATTTTTAAATTGAGACATTGATTCTATTTCATTATAATGTGTAAATTGTTACTTTCTACTCGAGTGCCCAGAGTTAAATTGAAGATGCATACACAAAGTGAAACTATTCCTCTAATAAAACCACTGACATGTTAAGAAGGTTCCCATTTTAGTTATTTATGCTGTTTTCTTTCATTTTTAAAGATGACACTATCCTTTATTACACATTCTGAGTATGTGTGTTATACTTGTACAACATATTTTCTTTCCATGACCCATTAAAGTAGCATAATGCTTTCTATATTCATGCATCTCTTAGCACACAACCTATAGTTTTAAATATTTTTGCATTCTTTCTCAGAGGAAAAAAAATGAGTTTTGTAGTGAAGAAAAAACTTGGCCAATTATGTCATTTTTATCTCAGTTTCAACTTAGCATTATCTTAGGCTTAGTAGTAACAAATGATAAAATGACAAATAAATTCTGACATTCCCCGCATAATCTACATTCTTGGCCATCGACTCTTCATTTTACCAGCCTCTTAAGAAATGTTTTTTAAAAAAGAAAAAAGAAAACCTCACACATGACTGCCAATCTAACCCATTCCATTATGTGTGTCATGCTGCCGAAACGAACTTGGAATCTAGAAGCACCAAGTGCCACAATTCGTCTCCTTGTGACTCACAGCGCCAGATGACAAGCAAGCCTCTGTCCTCCAACAGCACCAGAAACAGTGGAGGATCCGGGTGGGTGTTCGTGGTGTTGTGAATAGACCTGGTGGGAGGCAGGAATCCAAGGCTCAAGCTTCCGGCACGTACCACCATGCTGACAGATGGCATATTCTTGGCCAGAGTCCAAGGACCCTGGTCACCTAGTGAACTTTCCCTGACTCCGTGCTATGTCGATATCCCAGACATCCAGTGACACAGGACTTGCTTATGAATCATTCTGCTAGAAGCTGCCTCTATGTATGTTTTCTGAATGAATGTTCATAAAGGTATTTTGCCCGAACTAAGCAAGACTGTTCAGCACTTTGTCACACAATTACTGTGGGTTGTATCAACAAAGAAAGTGTGCTTTATAATTTAGTCCTAATGAATTTTTTGACCCATAAATCAATGAGCCTGTTACAGATTGAATAATAATATTTGCTTCCTGAAAGCGAGTATGATATCAACAAGGTCACAGTTTACTGTCATTTTTAATAGGGGAAAAAATGTACTCAAGGGGCATTTAACATATTTTGACAAGGTGACCCACAATTATCCATTAACATTGTATTTGTCTAAGCCCTACTGCATTGATATGCAGGGACCATGTAATAGTTCATTGATGTCTCACTTGGGGGTGGAGAATAAGGCAAGTGGGACCTTTCCAAGGTCTTTCACAGCCAGAATGTATCTTGCTATTGCTGTATTGATTAAACATTTGGATAGTTAATCAACACAGCTCAGCCCTTTTAACCTGCCATATGCAGTATCCAAAAAAAACAAAAAACAAAAAAATAAAAAACAAAGGAGGGATGGATGGACAGAAGAAAAGAAAGAAAGAAAGAAAGAAAGAAAGAAAGAAAGAAAGAGAAAGGGAGAGAGAAAGAGAAACCATGAGGATATATTTTTCTAACTTTCAAATGTAGCAGATAAAGTACATCTTTCCAGATAATAGGACTATAATAAACTATTATAGTGTTCACTATGGTATTGAACCGAAAGATGTCTGGACTTTTTGGACTGTTCTTGCTTGACTTGATTTTTCAACATTTTAAGTGGGTTAAAATCTCACAGTCTTTGCCAGCATCAGGTTGTGTTCTTTACAGTGACCTAAGTTAAGTCCATGCTTGATTTCCTCTTCAGATAGAATATTCATGAAATTCAAAACAGACCTAACTGGAGCTCCCCACTTGGGAATGACTGGTTTATTTCTACCTCTAGAAATCCATCTATTTCTTGTCAGATGTACCAATATTCTGATATCTTCTTCTCTTATTTATAATCTCATCATCTCAGGGCCTCTTTTCCTCTATGAGGTATATAAAAATATCTGTATCAGCTTTTCTATGTGCAAAACACTCAGTTTTGCTTTTCTTTATTTCCTCTCCTAAATCTTTTGCCTTCTTTTTTTTTTTTTTTTTTTGTAACTGAGCAATTAAATCCTCCTATAGATCACTAATTCCTGCTATGCTCCTTCTTCAGCTTCTTACGCTGGTAAGGAACACGGTTATATACCACTCACCTCACATTCTGCTGTATAAATCCATTTGGGGTATTTAAATGATACCCTCAGCTCAGTATACATAATAATTCATGTATAGTCATGGTGAATTATACTCTATTTTCTTCACCTGTTTATTTTGATGAACAGTTTCTAACACTTGACTTAAAACATTTTTTCCCAAAGTGGTTTGATAATAAGAACTACCAATTCTAATCAGACCCACTGGATTATAATATTCAAGGACAAGACCTAGGAATGTGTAATTTAACAAGCAGCTTAGGAGATTCTCAGGGTCAGGAAATTTTGGGATCCACTTATTTAATCCATTCCTCATCCATTTGTTCCATAAAATCATAAAAAAATCTGCTCATATCTTTAAGAATTTAGCTCAAAAATGCATCTGTAACAAGACTCTTATCTGATTAAGCACCCTTACTGAGCACTTTCCATTGACAGTAATTTACATATATAATCGCATTCACCCTGCTGCTAAGTTCATTCTATCCGATTTTTGGTTTTTGTGATCAACACGTACATGACCATGTACATGTGATTATACAGATTATAATGTCTATTTTGAGAGAAGACTCCCTCTTATTCTCTGGTTTTGACAAAGCAAATTGCCATGTTGTGAGTTACCATATAGAAAGGGTCATTCATCAAGAAGAAGAAGAGAGTAGCCCTCCACCAACAAGAAACAAGAAACTGAGACCCTCAGTTTGGCAGCCTATGAAGAATCAAATGCTGCCAACAGTCATGTGACCTTGGAAGTGGATCCTTTCCCAGGCAAGTCTCAGATGAAATCGTAGCCCCACCAATACATTGATTGTGGCTGTGAGACCCTAAAGCAGGAAGCCTAGCTAAACTGTGCCCAGATTCCTAATCTACAGAAACTATGTGATAAAAAATGTGTTGTGTTCAATGCTAACTTTGTAGTGATATTATTACACAGCAGCAGACAAGTAAAACTTAGCACTTTAACTTTATAGCCATTATTATTTTGAATCCCATGCCCTTGAAATTTGGGGATTCCAATTTAATTACATAACAGTCAAGTGCTACCGTTCCAATTTACTATCATCTGTGCTTTTATACTACATTCCAATGTGTACCATATGAAGTAGGTACACACCTTGTACAATTAACCACTTGTACAATAAAAGTAACATCCCTGCGTATTTCTCACTTGCACTTACTTCTAAAAGAAACAACCTCATCAGTCATAAGCTGGAATAATACAAACGAGTTTGCTTTCAGAGGCTTGAGTTAAATGAAATAATGCAGACTCCCTGTTTGTCAAATTTGGGAAAACAGGCTAATTTTTGTACACAAAAATGACTGGGCTGATCTAGACAATCAGGCTACCTTCAGAGTGTTTTTTCTAGAACTCTTTCAAGTTCATCAGGAGCCTCTATGTGCATCATAAACCTATCATGACCAATGGATGTGTGCATTTGTAAAGTGCTGCTTGCAGATGGACCTCCAGGCAATAACCCTGGTTTAAAGCAAAACTATTGCTATAATCATGGAAGAAGAAAACAAAACAAAACAAAACAAAAAAAACCTAGTCAGCCTTTGTGTGATACCTTTATCAACCACAGAGAAAGAGGGGGGTGTAGGTAGTGGGCAGAGATAACAAATAAAATGCATACATTGCAGCAAACTCATGATCACAATGGACAAGTTCCTCAGTTTGTTAAAAATAGAGATCCCAGGGGCGCCTGGGTGGCGCAGTCGGTTAAGCGTCCGACTTCAGCCAGGTCACGATCTCGCGGTCTGTGAGTTCGAGCCCCGCGTCGGGCTCTGGGCTGATGGCTCGGAGCCTGGAGCCTGTTTCCGATTCTGTGTCTCCCTCTCCCTCTGCCCCTCCCCTGTTCATGCTCTGTCTCTCTCTGTCCCAAAAATAAATAAAAACGTTGAAGAAAAAAAAAAAAAAAAAAAGAGAGACTTGGGTCAGAGACTATTAAAAAAAAAAAAAATAGAGATCCCATTGTATGGTAATTATCTCCCTAAGGTGTAGAATAAGACGAGAATCTTTCTCAAAAATAGGTCACTATTAACTGGAAAATGCGATTGAGTCTTAAAAAAAAGACTAGAAAATTAGTGGTGGGCATCAATTTCTTGTTATTTATGAAAGCACTTTGGGAAGAGGGTCCGTTGAGTCTTACTTCCTTTTTATGGAAACAGACACCATTATTCAATTTTGTCCTATCTTTTTATTAATAGGTATAAAATACCCCGAGGGAGTTCCAGAGCTGTAGCAGAAACCAGGAGCAATAAAATAATTCTACACCTACATACTCTCACTCAGCCTAGGAGGCCTCCAAACCACAGTGAGCTCAAGCAAGTCTCTGTTAGACTGATTCTGCCTTGTGAAGGGACAAAATGACTATTAACTTGAGCAGTGGCCCCTTGGCACAAGAACTTACCACAGTATCTCACATTCTTTCTTTTAAAGTTTCCTTATTTTGTCTTAATAATGCCTGTGGTATTACTTTAAGATGCACATTTCTTAGGATGATGATCATATGCCAAACTGAACTTGCTAATGGAAATAATTTTTTAAGTTCCTATCTTCTAGGTTGAAAGTATGAGTCAACAGAAGATAGTGCCTTATTGGACAAAGAAAAGAAAAACTAAACCATAAAAAAGGGGAAAAGCCACAGAAGTCACCAGAGAAAAATCATAAAGTAAATGTGCCTGTCTTCACTCTGGACTAGCCAAAGAGACAACAAAAGGTGTTATTCATATTTTACCTTATGAGTCTTTGCTGAGGTCAATCCTTTTAAGAAAGTGAATTCGTTTTGCAGGGTTAGTCGCGGATAACAAGTCTGATGCTAATGTCAAAGTCTACTGTAGTCACAAAACATACTAATGAATAAAACTTGTGAGTAAAAAACTCATACAGCATATAATTAGCTATGTTACTAGTTGAGAAAGCTTGGATCCCAGATTTTGTGCCAGATAAACTGGCTGACGTTATCCACTATTTAATGAATCCTCCCTGGTGATGAAGCAGATGAGCAGCAGCCAACAATCTAGAACACTGATATCAGGAGATAATTTTACTGAACTACCAAAATTCACTCAAGAAGATAAGAAGTTGAACCTCTGTCTCAAAAGGTTACTGTGTGAAATTTTAAGGACATCAGTCACCTTTCTCCTTTTGAAGCGGAAAGAGTAAAAACAAGCAACAGATGACAGTAGCACAGAAGGAGAAGAGAAGAGATTGAAAATGGATGGGAGAAGAGAACAGAAATTATTTGGAGAAATTCAAACTTGAAGATACTTACAAATTGTTAAGACATTAATGGGTATTTATATAGATTGAATTGAACGAAGCATTATTGATGATATTAAGGAAGCATTAGTTGACATGACATCTGAACCAAAGAAGCTGTAATCTTACTGGTGTGATATGAGACTATGATCAATTTTGCTATTAAAATATATTAACAGAACTGCAATTCTACCACATGCACTAACCAGAAAGGAGGAAACCTTGATGAAATACCATTTTGTAACAGATGCTTCATCCTGGCCCATAACCCCACACTCCAGAATTTGACCTAAGTTATCATTTGAGTCCACCTAACCATTATAATAATGAAATACAAAAGGCTATTTATCCTGGGACTTGATCTTTAAATGATATTTAAAATAGGTTGGTTAAGGATGACCAATAAATATGACAAAATGAACACTCGATACTTGACGGTTTACATGTGCATAGCTATGTACCTAAGAAAACCACAAATAATACAGATTCTTATTTTTATATTAATTTAAGGAAGTAAAAACCTTAGGCACATATAATTAAGGGATGCATCTCCATGGTGACACTGCCCCCAAAATTTTCTCATTTTATAGCCCTGCTTCATTTCACTTGCTGATAGTTTAGAATATGCCCACTTTTTTGACCCAAGTGGTTTTACGTGTTCCATGTTGTCTTGTGTTGGAATATTGCTACTCTCTGGTCTCACTCTCCAGGGAGAAGACAAGCTAGTGCACAAACAACGCAGGCCAATGCCAATGTTTTAAGAGCTGAGTAAAATGAGAGGAAATGCCTAATGTGAAAATCAGGGAACGCCAAGTCTGCTGTTATCCCCATGTGAGTGTAAGGAAACAAACATGGAGGCAAATCTAAGAGTGTGAGAAGCCAAGGGGAAAACAGCTAGAAGCATAGAGCAAGGACAGGAGCATTATAAGAAGTACAGAAATGGCACCACCAATAATTTGCTGACACTGATCACATGGGGTGAGACATCGTATAGCACAATGGTTCACACAACACTGGCTATGTATTGGAAACACCCAGGAAATTTTCAAAATCCCCATTCGCAAGAACCACTCAAAACACCTTATGTCAGAACCCCTGGGATTTGGGACACAACAGCAAACAGTATCTTAAAAAGCAGCAGAGGCGATTCCAGTGTGTAGCCAATATTGAGAACCACTGTACGAACGGATATACAAAGTGGATTAGTTTCTTTTACTGGGAATTAAAAAGCAATAAAAGACAACCTCAAGTCTTTCTGTGATTGTTTGAAGTTCACACTTTAAACAGTCTTCAACATCTGGGTTTTGATGGCTCTTCTGCTACTGCTCTCGATCTGCTATTTGAAACTTGAAGATGCTTATTCCCCCTCCAATGTACACCGTTCGATACATGCCTGTTGTCTGTTGCCTAGGCACAGGTTCTCACTCTTTCTTACACACTTTTCACGTTTTTCTGCAGCATCAGGAAAAAGAATATATGCAAGCCAGTGTTTAGTACAAAGAGAACAGGCGAGTTGAATATTACTCCCCAAAAGGATCTCAGAACGAGCCTCAACTATAGCCCCAATGCTACTTTCTTCATTGACCAATCCAACATCCTCCCCAACAGCAACCAGTAATAGAGGGTTGTATCGTTTGTACACCTATATGTAGATATTCAGTAAGAAAGTCACATGTAAACGAGTGGACTCTAACTGGCATACTCTATATGCATAAATTCTGAATACAACAAAACTGGAAGGATCATCAAAAGAAAAGCAGATGGGAAGGGAGAATCAAAAGCTATACCTGAAATAAATGATAAATCTGGGTCATTTTGACAAAGCAGGAGCTACTAGTAATGAACTGTAAATAGGCCACCCTTTGGTCTCAATTCCCTGTGCTCAGAAACCATAAGGCATTCACTTTTCCTCTTATAGCCCTTTAGTTTTTGCCTTTATTGAACAGTCCTCAATCTGTTTATACTGCTCTTAAAATAAATCATAGAGCATCAGATGACTTCACGATCCTGTATACTATGTCACTTACATACTCTAGTATCATATGTGATTCTGTCTGGCAGAACTGGTATTTATCAGGTTAGCTGTATTTGGTGCATTTCATATTTGTCTGTCCAGGCCCCTCTTTCTCTTGTTTTGCCAACTGCTCAAACCTCACTTGTTAGGTTACCCTATGGATGTAAACCTGATCATTAATGACTCCTCTCCTGACTTTTCAAGGTCATCTTGAATTACAAGTAGACCTTCCAAGGTTCTTGCTACTTCTCCCAACTTAGAGTCTTCCATGAAACTTTATGAGCGCGTTCCATATTTTATCATCCAAGTCACTGATAAAATGTTAAATATTACCACCCTAGACAGACCCTGCAGAACATCATTTGATGTGTCCTTTTAGGTTGCCTCTGAAACATTAATAACTTCTCATTGAATATGATCCGTGAACCAGTCTGCACCCAACTAAGAGCCAGAGATGTATTTCCCTAGATTGATAGCGCTATTTTAAATCTATATGTTACAACCCTGTGGAAGGAATTTTGTATTCTTCTCTCTCACAGAAATAGAAAAGATTTTTTAATTTTAGCAGCTTAAAACTGACCGGTCAACACATGCCAAACAATAACCCAGGATAATTTAGCGCTGTTCATAAATGTGATATTTTCAAAAAGCCATAAAAAGAACTCCCCATTAATAACTCCGACTATAAAGGTTCATCATGGGCTACTATTCTCACCTCTTTGAACTTAATGACAACTCAAGTCAATGCTTTCCTTTTTTTTCTTTGTTGCAGCTGCTATTGGGATGGAAAAGACTGTTGTTGGAAAGGACTGTTGTCCAGGCTCCAAGAAGTCCAGACAAGGTCTCCAGAGACTCTCTATTTTTCCTCCAGATCCTTTTACTGACATTAATGATGAAGCAGCTTTGTCTGCGTCTCCGCCTTGGTTAGCAATGCCTTAGTGACAGGGCAGCTCCAGATGCATTACATCAGCAGCTGATGCCATCATGCGAATGTCTAACACTTACTTTAGGTAGGTGACACTTCTTAATATTCAATCCTGTCTTCACAGTGTCGACTTGCCCCACCACACACGGGTGTTCTTTTTGTCATTGTTGTGGGGATTGTTAATATTTTTGCTTGTGCTTTCTCCACGGGGCATATATTTTTAAACAACATAATTATTTATAACCTTTAATGCCAAGAGGGCAATATAGTATGCCTGGAAGAATATGCATCACAGACTTATTGTTTAGAAATGGTAATTAATTTTACAGTCAACAGTAGTGTGACACACTGTCTCTGACTAGACGTCCACCGTGGCTTCCTGCCAGTCCTTTGTGAGAATATTAATTGACGTCCAGCACTAAGCAGCCTCTTCGCTGTGTTTTTGAAGGAAACAACAGGCTTTGAATTAAATAAATGCACTCTAAACTCACATATTCAATATCAGGTTCTATAGCCTGATATCGCCTAAATACAGTTTGTTTATATCATTATATTTTCTTCTTTCCCCAGCTTTATTAAAGTATGATTGACAAATAAAAATTGCATATATTTAAGGTGTACAACTTTTTGCCATTTTTCCTCCTTTCTATTTCCTTTTTCTTCCCTCCCTGATACTCCCAGTCCTTAAAGTGTCCCTATTTTTTGCCTCCTCTTAATTGTAGCTCCCTGCTTCTCTTCTAACTTCTTACAATATCTGGTGGTGGAGAATCTTCTGCAGCAAATACCCTATGTTTCCAACAGTCCTGAACAATTTCCTCCTAGGCTACTGCTCTTTCTCTTTCCAAGGTTTCCCAAGCGACAATATTCAACAATTTTAGTAATATTATGACTGATGTGCTCATTAACATGCCAACGATGCCAGATTAGGCAGAATGGCCACAAAAAAAAAAAAAAAAGATTAAAATCCAAAATGACCTTGACAGGTTAGAGAATTGGGCACATAAACAGGATTTAGTTTCATGGGAGAAAATATATGATCATTAACACTAAGGGGAGAAGAACACTGTACAAATAGATGATGACAAGTAATGGTTAGTTAGCTACAGTGGGTGTGGGCTTGTAAGGAGGTGGGCCGGCTTCTACATAAAAATCAATTGCCAGGATGATAAATTAGTGACGAAGAATCTAAGATACCAGGACGTAGAAATAGGAACATCCCATGGACATATGAAAAAGATATAATCTCTTAATTTGTTAGATCTCTGTTAGGTTGTTGTTTGTTTTTTTTTTTTTTTTCTAATATAGAATATTTAGGAATCCACAGCTTAAGATAAGATTGGTGGAAAAACTTCAGATGAAAAAATAGCATTTAAAATGAAGGTTGATAGGTCTAGGTATGTATGCTCTCTGTGTTCCCACAAAAATCAGGTGATAGGTTTCTTAAGAGATTAATTTCCTATTTTATCTTATTTTTAATTTGTTTAATGTTTATTTTTGACAGAGACAGAGACAGAGCACAAACAGGGGAGGAACAGAGAGAAAGGGGGACAGAATCCGAAGCAGGCTCCAGGCTCTGAGCTGTCAGCAGAAAGACTGACACGAGACTCGAACACACAAACTACAAGATCATGATCTGAGCTAAAGTCAGATGCTAACCCAAATGAGCCACCCAGGCGCCCCTCATTTCCTATTTTAAAGCAAGCACGGCAGTCCTCTGTAATCCACATGGTTCCTTTTGGAGAGAATTTTTATGAACTAAATTATTATTATACCATCTGAATACATTATTCACATAATAAATATAATTTTAGATCTGGCTGTGAGTACCTTTCTTTTTCTTTTTTTCTTTTTTTCTTTATACAGCAGTGGAAGACTTTCTTCATTTAAAATCTTGTAGGGACTCTCCATTTTCAAAAAGAAAAAAAACTGGTAAGAGATCTGGAGCACAGCCAGCACAGTCCTCCTTCCACCCTGAGGAGAAAACTGATCCAAACAGAGGTCAGGAATAAAGATGGGCTTCCTGAGGGTCAGAACCAGTTAATGCCAATGACATTATTTGAACCCAAGTCTCTGGTCTGCCAGTTCAGGATTCCTTCCACTGAACTGACTGCCTCCTGAAAAACAGGTCCTATTTTTGAGGCATTCCTGTTGATCGCAGATTTGTTTTACTCCCCCCCTTTTTTTTTTTTTTACAGTCTTTTAAATTTCTTTTCTCATGTTCTTTCACTTATTTCCCAAAAGCCATTTGTTATGTAACAGATGCATATGTGTGCCTGTTTATAAATATTCTACAGTAAGTGAAGAAAATATGGGGAAATGATGAGGGAAAGGCGACCATAACCCTCAAACCCTCACACCGGAAATATTGGGAGTGGGCTCTGTGCCTCAGGGGCAAAGGTCACCAGAGGAAGACCCCCCTGGGATGCAGAATCTGGTCTTGCATTGTCAGATTCCATCCCACCTGTTTGCCCCTCCATTTTCAGTCTCTCCAAAATGAGGGTATTTGGTATTATGGAGGATCACCTGGGGAAAATCTGTAGGGCACCAAGTATAATTCTGTGATGATATTACAGTAAACAAGAAGCTTAAAATCAAATTCATTACCAGAGAAATGAATCCAGGGAACATGACTTCATTAAAAAGTATGACTTTATAAATAACTACACATAAACAGACTGCTTTGCCTTAGAGACTAATATATTTCAAAATTATTATCTACTTAAAATATTTTACCTAAAAGAATTCACAATTAGCTTTCAATATTTAAACAGTACATTAGAAATGGAATGTTTATAAATATCAGAAATAAAAGCCACTTCATTACAGTATGAACATATGCTAACGCACCACATACTGGCTTTTGAATTTAATACTGATATGGTTTGCTATATGCGTGTTTTTTTTTCCTTAACAGACATAAGGGTTTAGATAATAGCTAATATAAATATATGAAATGTCAAATTTAGAAGAGAGTGCTTAAACATTTGTCTTTTGGAGAGTATTGTTAAACTTAACTTTTATTAACTCAGGGAATCAAAGAGAAATATGGTGATGCTAGTGAACCTCTGAAAATCTTTTATTTTATCACTTCTAATGCATGTTTAATATTTAACATCCATCTTATTACAGACAGGAATTGTGAAATGCTTGTGCTGTCTCCAAACAGTTTTAAAGTTCAATGCACAGTCACAATTCAGAGGGGAGATTTCACACATTTATGGAAAATAAGCCATTTTTGCAGTAAAGTTGCAAAGTGTGAAAGAATTCTTGTTTTATCTGCCTTACTTATCATGTTTATGAGTTATTTTGCCTGGAAGTAAATTGACAAGTTGTCAATGAACAATAGACAGTGCCCCAGCTAGGCTTTTCACAGGTTCAGATGCCTTTGGGCAAAAGGGCTAAATGTGTAGCTGCAATCTAGCATATGGAGCACTGAAAAAAGTGGCAACGGGGTGAGAGACACTCCCTGCAAAATGTATGCAGCTCCTGCTCTCACCAATCTGCTTGGACCACCGTGATTATGAATTCCGGTCCTGTCACCTTGCTGTCCCTACAACAACTCATTTCTGTTATATCCCCGGCACGCTTTGGTCCATTTTGTCACTTTAAACCATTTTATTCCTCCAAACAATGATGATTAAATATTCGTTTTAAAAAGAAGAAAGCTACTTCCTCATCTTAGGTGACTCTCTATTGGAAACTTCCCACATGATCCCACAGAGAGGAAAACAGCCTCAGAGTTCCTTTTCTCTGCGGTTCAAGGGGGACCTTGACTTCCACCTTTGGCCACCACCTAGTGGAATTACCTTATGTTAACATTTCATGGCTTTTCCTCCCATCTCAATTTTCCAGAGCGCTATTCTGAGCCTATTTGATGATAACTCATACAGCTGAATAAATTACTGCTGAGCTAAGTGGTCTTTCAATAGATGGCACTCTTTGTTCTGAATCAGCGCAAATATGTCTGGATGCTGCACTCACAGGCCAGTTGTTCTCTGAAGTTCCCACCCTTCAGGTATACCACTCCACAGAATATACTTAGGGGTGTGGCTTGGGGTAAAAACTAGGACTAGAATTTCTACTCCCAGGAGTAGAAGACCACAGGGAGACCACAAAAGACATAGCCTCATCAGTAAGAGTTCATTAGGGAAAAAGCCAAGGTTGAAACGCAAGGAGAATCAAGGCCATGGCTAGTGGTGGACGGTGGTTCGAGTCACAGAGGCAAGAGTTTGAATGTAAAGATAGGATCAGAGAAAGTGCCTGTCAGGAGGAAGCAGTGTGGTAGATGACCAGGAATTCACTGTAAAACCTAAAGGTGATTACTACTAACCTTTATGGGCCAACAAATGCCTGATATATGGGGGAGATCCTCTGGATGGAGGCCGGAGACAAAGCAGGAATATATTTATGCTCTCTAGTGGCTTGCAGTTTACCACCCACCCCTCCTCTGCCCTATCTTCATGTTCAATGACAATTTCGGCACGAGGTTGCCATCTTTTCCTAGTCTCCAGCGATCATCTTGAGACATTTTCACACCAAGTAGATGATCCTTCAGCATCTGTAATTCTTCTGTTTTTTGTTTTTAATGTTTATTTATTTTTGAGACAGAGAGAGACAGAGCATGAACGAGGAGGGTCAGAGAGAGGGAGACACAGAATCTGAAACAGGCTCCAGGCTCTGAGCGGTCAGCACAGAGCCCGACGCGGGGCTCGAACTCACGGACCGCGAGATCATGACCTGGGCCGAAGTCGGCCGCTCAACCGACTGAGCCACCCAGGCGCCCCTGTAATTCTTCTGTTTTTAATGAAACATTAAAACCCCCTTCCTGTTCCTAAACCAGACAGAGACCCAGTAAAAAAAGAGAACTACAGGCCAATATCCCTGATGAATATGGATGCAAAAATTCTCAATAAGATACTAGCAAATCAAATTCAACGGCATATAAAAAGAATTATTCACCATGATCAAGTGGGATTCATTCCTGGGATGCAGGGCTGGTTCAACATTCACAAATCAATCAACGTGATACATCACATTAACAAAAAAAAAGATAAGAACCATATGATCCTGTCAATCGATGCAGGAAAGGCCTTTGACAAAATCCAGCACCCTTTCTTAATAAAAACCCTTGAGAAAATCGGGATAGAAGGAACATACTTAAAGATCATAAAAGCCATTTATGAAAAGCCCACAGCTAACATCATCCTCAACGGGGAAAAACTGAGAGCTTTTTCCCTGAGATCAGGAACACGACAGGGATGCCCACTCTCACCGCTCTTGTTTAACATAGTGCTGGAAGTTCTAGCATCAGCAATCACACAACAAAAGGAAATCAAAGGCATCAAAATTGGCAAAGATGAAGTCAAGCTTTCGCTTTTTGCAGATGACATGATATTATACATGGAAAATCCGATCGACTCCACCAAAAGTCTGCTAGAACTGATACATGAATTCAGCAAAGTTGCAGGATACAAAATCAATGTGCAGAAATCCGTTGCATTCTTATACACTAACAATGAAGCAACAGAAAGACAAATGAAGAAACTGATCCCATTCACAATTGCACCAAGAAGCATAAAATACCTAGGAATAAATCTAACCAAAGATGTAAAAGATCTGTATGCTGAAAACTATAGAAAGCTTATGCAGGTAATTGAAGAAGATATAAAGAAATGGAAAGACATTCCCTGCTCATGGATTGGAAGAATAAATATTGTCAAAATGTCAATACTACCCAAAGCTATCTACACATTCAATGCAATCCCAATCAAAATTGCACCAGCATTCTTCTCGAAACTAGAACAAGCAATCCTAAAATTCATATGGAACCACAAAAGGCCCCGAATAGCCAAAGTAATTTTGAAGAAGAAGACCAAAGCAGGAGGCATCACAATCCCAGACTTTAGCCTCTACTACAAAGCTGTCATCATCAAGACAGCATGGTATTGGCACAAAAACAGACACATAGACCAATGGAATAGAATAGAAACCCCAGAACTAGACCCACAAACGTATGGCCAACTCATCTTTGACAAAGCAGGAAAGAACATCCAATGGAAAAAAGACAGTCTCTTTAACAAATGGTGCTGGGAGAACTGGACAGCAACATGCAGAAGGTTGAAACTAGACCACTTTCTCACACCATTCACAAAAATAAACTCAAAATGGATAAAGGACCTGAATGTGAGACAGGAAACCATCAAAACCTTAGAGGAGAAAGCAGGAAAAGACCTCTCTGACCTTAGCCATAGCAATCTCTTACTCGACACATCCCCAAAGGCAAGGGAATTAAAAGCAAAAGTGAATTACTGGGACCTTATGAAGATAAAAAGCTTCTGCACAGCAAAGGAAACAACCAACAAAACTAAAAGGCAACCAACGGAATGGGAAAAGATATTTGCAAATGACATATCGGACAAAGGGCTAGTATCCAAAATCTATAAAGAGCTCACCAAACTCCACACCCGAAAAACAAATAACCCAGGGAAGAAATGGGCAGAAAACATGAATAGACACTTCTCTAAAGAAGACATCCAGATGCCAACTGGCACATGAAAAGATGTTCAACGTCGCTCCTCATCAGGGAAATACAAATCAAAACCACACTCAGATATCACCTCACGCCAGTCAGAGTGGCCAAAATGAACAAATCAGGAGACTATCGATGCTGGAGAGGATGTGGAGAAACAGGAACCCTCTTGCACTGTTGGTGGGAATGCAAATTGGTGCAGCCGCTCTGGAAAGCAGTGTGGAGGTTCCTCAGAAAATTAAAAATAGACCTACCCTATGACCCAGCAATAGCACTGCTAGGAATTTACCCAAGGGATACAGGAGTACTGATGCATAGGGGCACTTGTACCCCAATGTTTATAGCAGCACTTTCAACAATAGCCAAATTATGGAAAGAGCCTAAATGTCCATCAACTGATGAATGGATAAAGAAATTGTGGTTTATATACACAATGGAATACTACGTGGCAATGAGAAAAAATGAAATATGGCCTTTTGTAGCAACGTGGATGGAACTGGAGAGTGGTATGCTAAGTGAAATAAGCCATACAGAGAAAGACAGATACCATATGTTTTCACTCTTATGTGGATCCTGAGAAATGTAACAGAAACCCATGGGGGAGGGGAAGGAAAAAAAAAAAAAAAAGAGGTTAGTGTGGGAGAGAGCCAAAGCATAAGAGACTGTTAAAAACTGAGAACAAACTGAGGGTTGATGGGGGGTGGGAGGGAGGGGAGGGTGGGTGATGGGTATTGAGGAGGGCACCTTTTGGGATGAGCACTGGGTGTTGTATAGAAACCAATTTGACAATAAATTTCACGAAAAAAAAAACCCTTCCTGTTTTTAATGAAAACATTACCAACCCCCCAAATTCATTTGCTCTCTACATGTAAAGCATAATGGAAAAGGACAACATCTTCTTTCAGAGAGACATGGGCTCAAAAACTGGCTTTTGCCACTTTGGTAAAGCTCCTGTGCCTCACTTTGTTCACCTGTAAATTGGAGCCATCATCTAGCAAATACTCTGTTCCTTGAGAAACTACTGTCTCCAAGGACTGCTGATTGAGTCAGATAACACAGATACATTCTCTTCAGATCAGTCTCTTGCTCCCCCTCTCCTTCCCTTACTTTTCTGCTCTATTCATCAGGGATGAGTGTTCTTATCCATTTTTATTTCTTCCGACTCTGAGATTGCTGAAAGCACCTGGGAAAAATTGTAGGACTGCACTATTAATCTTGCAAATTTTGGAACTCCTACTGATTTTTCAACACTATCCATAGTAAATGGATTATTTGACTCCCTTTTCTCATTCTCACACCAGCTGATCCAATCCCTTCCCATTTTCCAGACTTCCATCTGCCCAACTCTCTAAGAAAATAGCTATGCTTCTTCCTTTTTGGGGAAAATAGCCTGTGGAGCATCAAGTATCTCAACATCCAACCCCTTGTATCTATAGTTATCCACCCTGTTTCCCTCTTTTTTTGGAAGTAGTGCCCTAGGCTAACTCTGCCACCTATGTTCCTTATGTTATTTTCTATGCAGAGTTGCTAAATAAAAATCACCAGTTTATTAAGATGTCATCATTGCTATGTGGGACCAATTTTAAAGTACAAAGTAGGTAAAGTCTTATCTCTTCTCCTCTGTAACTTAAACTTTATTTGGCCTTTGCTTTCAACATCTGCCCTTTGACAGTTTTTGCAACAGTTTATATAAATGAAGTGATTTATATTTCATTTCTTCCCCTTATCTTCCCTCTGGAGGTTGGTGCTAATAAATGGAGAAATGGCCAGGAGGGAGGAAAATGCCAAGCAAAGGAGAGAGGAGTTTGTCAAGAAAAACCTGTAAAACGAACATGTAAGCCAGATGAGCGAAGTTGAATGTTAATATCTTTGAAAACAGATGCCTCTAGATGATGTCCAAATTAATGAAGACACCGACAAGTTGGACTTTTTAAATATACTACTTATTTCCCCATTAAAATAGTGTTACCCAAGGTGAATAGATTACCAAAGTACTACAAAGCTTATTTAATCTTTACATCTAAAATATAAAAATTCATACCGTAATTTAATCTCAGCCCTAAAAAAGGCATTCCAAATCCAGTCTGAGGTTCTAGAAACCCCCACGCAGGGAGTGGCTCCTTCAGGGAACTGAGCAGGATACACTTCAGCAAAGCGTCCGTGGAGTGGAAAGGTGATTGCCCAGGTGCCTACACTTGTATCATGCTGGTAAGTATTGGCGTACTTGCTATCTATTATATTTGTCTTTTGTCTTTATCTTTTTCCTTTTCTCCCTTTATCCGAATACTCCCTCCCTATTTATTTGCACTTGGTTTTCTTCTCCATCTCCTCTTTCCTTTTTATTTTAACCCCATTTTCCTGTTTGCCTCCATGGACTCTAAGAAGGAAGGAGTTAAATAGAACTATATGGCTGACTCTCATTTTACAAATGAAAAAACTGAGACCCAAAGGTTAAGTGACTTGCCCAACATCTCACAGTAGTTGGAAGCAGAACCCCAAGGCTAAATCGAAGGTCTTTTGAAACCAACCCTGGATTCTTTCCATTACACCCATAATCTCTGCCATCTCTGTCCTTCACAGTGAAACTGGCTCTCAGACCTTTCGAGCATAATGAACATAAAAGCAGTGAAGGGTTATAATAGTGGCAGGATATGTGTCTCAGACATGTTTGGGGAGTACAATGAGCTCCTGGGTTGCCCACTCTTTCTTTCTTGTCATGAAAGGATGCCAGAAACCAAACCAAGCACCTTTGCTGTGCTCCTGCTTGCAAATAACCCTCTTTATTGGCACCTTGGTCGCCCCTCACACTGCTCTACACGTGCACACACATATGTGCCTCAGCACCCTACCGAACATCACAGACTGCTCTGTCCCCCGCCGCCCCCAGCTCCCCTGCCCTTGCTCTTCCTATTCTTCATAGCATTTATCACCTTGCAATATGTCATACAAATAGTATATTTATTATGTGTGCTATTGTCTGTCTGTCTTTGAGAACATAAGTTCCATGAGGGCAGAGATCTTCTCTTTTATTTATCACTATATTCCAAGCATCTAGAACAGTGCCTTGTGTACTGTAGGTACTTGATATTTGTTAAATAAATATATTGAATTAATGAGCCAGGATGGCACATGTAATGCCTCTTCTTCAAGACTCCTAGAGACCCAAGGGTATGATAATAACCAAAACAAATTTAGTATGAAAAATAATTAAATTGTCCAGCTTGTCTGCTCTGATTTGGTAGTGTGTGTGTGTGTGTGTGTGTGTGTGTGTGTGTGAGAGAGAGAGAGAGAGAGAGAGAGAGAACGAACTGAAGGGAGGTGTTAATAAAGCATTTATATTGAAAACGGGACAATTTATAACTTATGTATTTTTAAGTTTCAAATCATTAGTTACAAAAATTTTTAGTCCTCCCTGTTGGGATTTCTGGTACCCATTAATCAAATCTATCTTTTTAGAAACCATTGAGATTTGGCAGGTAGGTATAAAAAGATCATATTTGTTTTACCTTATTGCTGATAAAAAAAATATGTTGAAAAACACAGTCTGGAACCAAGTACAAATGAGCTTCCTACTTGGAAGCCCCTGTGTCAGAATCACCCATGTAGTAACAGGAAGAATAGCTAAACAACTTCTGACCTTCTTCTATGGAGTGGGTTCGATCTACTGGACTCTCTAAAGAGAGAAAAGAAGCTGTGTCATTGGCAGAAAGATCTGAGAGAAACCAGGAGCCAGAGGTACACATGCTCAGTGATCTTTTCCCCCAACTCTGTGGGAGAGAGAGACTGGAAGCTTTCCTCCAAATAATACTTCCAAGAGGGCAAAAGTTCTTATTTAACGGACCATAAATTCCTGAGGTTCCCTATGACATTTCACCGGGTCACAACTTAAAAAAAAAAAAGACTCTACAGTCATAAGGTGCCAAGGTCATTTCAAGAGTTGACCTCAGGCCATGTCTATGTTGACCTCTTGATCCCCTCTTCAAAGGAGGAAACTGGAGCCAGAAAGCATCTCCTTACAGATATCGTAACAACCCACGCAGGCCCACTCAAGAGACATTCAGTCAACCATATGTTTGGAGGAAGCATAGGTATACTCCCTTCCATAAATTACAGAAAGTAAATAAAGGTAAAATTCAGTCATGACATCACATCTAAGAGAAAAACAAATATCATGAGTAACAGGTGCAAAATTGTAAAAGTTAAAGCAAAGCTAAGAAATGAAACCAAAGTCTCTTTAGAAAATAATATGCAATCATTGCAATTCCCATTTTGTTTCCAAAATGGATCTTTAAAAATCAGCAAAATTTCTTGACCATAGCATCTAGGTCACTGGTATGAGAAAGCAAATGAGTCCAATAATTCTGACACAGGTAGTGCTCCTTGAAGTTTTTTTGAATATCAGACTCAGTTCCAGGACCCAGGATTTCTGTGTTAATTCACTCATGGTTCAAATTTGTGGATAATATTGTTATTTAGTAGTGATCTACAGGAAAATCATTATCCCCAGAATTCTGGAGCTCAAGACATATGCATCACAAGGTTAAATGGCTGTGGTTTAAACAAAAATGATAACCTGTAGTCACTTCAAAAACTCAGCTACTAGTTAATGTTCTAAAATGTATGGTTATCCATATGTAGTAGGCTAAATAACAGCCCCCAAATGTTTCTATGTCCTAATCTCTGGAACCTGAAAATATGTCACCTTACATCTTACACCTTAAATTTAGTATCTTGACATAGGGAGATTATCCTGGATTATTTTGGTGGGTTCAATATAATCACAAGAATTCTCATAAGAGGAAGATAAGAAAGTTGAGAGCAGACAAAGCGATGTGACTATGGAAGAGATTGGAGTGATGCTACTATGAGCTAAGGACTTCTAGAAGCCAACATCTTCTAGAAGCTGGAGGAGCCATGAAAGGAACCAGCTCCACCAACACCTTGACTTTAGACTTCTGATCTCCAACTATAACAGAATAAATTTGTGTTGATTGAAGCTACTATGGTTGTGATACTTTGTTAGCAGAGATGGGAAACGAATACAACAGGAAAGTAAAATTCAATAAAAGCTTTTTTTTTCCCCCTCAGGAAGAAATGAATTACCTCAGCCAAGGATCTCTTAGGGACAAGGAAAGACCTTATATGAATTCAGCAATTACAAGGCCTGAAGTTCTTGATTTGTGTGTTGTATAAGAACAGAAGGATTGTTGGAGTAAGGAATGAACAAATAAATACACATCAAGAATTTTCTAACTTTCATATACCAGTTAAAACACTGGCATACAAGAGTATCTTTATTTATTCCTCATAACCAATTTTTTAGAGAGAAATCCCTCTCAAATTTCAACTTTAAAGTCTATATCATTAGTAAAGTCTATATTTAAAGACTCATATCTGATCCTACTTTAAAGACTATCTTGAAAAATGAAGACAACAGCTATTGCAAATCTTCTTTTGAGAGAATTAGGTGGATATACTCAACCCTTATGGCTTCACTGAAATTGAAATTGATTGCATCTTGCATTCATGAACAAATATTGCTAATATTGCCATTTCTTAGATCTAGAGTTTGGGCACGATGATCAAGTAAATAATTAAGAATGCCTCATACCACGGGGCACCTGGGTGGTTCAGTCGGTTGAACGTCCGACTTCGGTTCAGGTCATGATCTCACGGCTCGTGAGTTCAAGCCCCGTGTCAGGCTCTGTGCTGACAGCTCAGATCCTGGAGCCTGCTTTGGATTCTGTGTCTCCCTCTCTCTCTGCCCCTAACCCATTCGCATTCTGTCTCTGTCTCTCTCAAAAATAAATAAACATTTTAAAAAATTTAAAAAAACAAAGAATGCCTCATACCACAGTGATTCAACTTCTTTTTGCAGTGGTAGAGTAGAAGAGTTCCTCATCTCTGTGGTCTATGGCTTTTGTTGGCCTTGTTATACTATAAATTTCTAATTTGGTCCAGTTAAGAGGTACTATTGGAGAACTTCATCAGAAGCTCAGATAATAGACCATTTTATATACATCATCTAAGAAATTTCCAGCATGGCAGAAATGAGAGAAATCGGGTAGCTCTGCAAAAGAACAAACATCTGGCACATGCACCTCTCTGAACACTAAATATAACTATGTAATAATTGCATCTTAGTTTTTCACCCATTAAGACCAAATGAGAGCCACTAGCAGGGTTTATGTTTGAACTCTGCAGGCTGGCAGGGGCTCAGTGAGGTTTATCATAAGCAGGTAGGAGTAAAAGCAAAACAGAAAAAAAAAAACAACCCATGAATTCAACAGTTGTTTACTGTATAAAATTAATTGTCGATTTAGAAGAGCTTGGGGGGCACCTGGGTGGCTCAGTTGGTTGAGCGTTCGACTCTTGATCCCAGCTCAGGTCTTGATCTCAGGGTTGTGAGTTCAGGCCCTACATTGGGCTCCACACTGGGCATGGAGAGGAGGAGGAGGAGGAGGAGGAGGAGGAGGAGGAGGAGGAGAAGGAAGAGAAGGAGGAGAAGGAGGAGAAGGAG